>NC_056725.1:1844581202-1844881202 GCF_019279795.1 Protopterus annectens | reverse complement strand
ACATAAAACAGTGTACTAAAAACAGTCAGTAACCTGGATTAGAACCCTTCAAAGTATACAAAAAAATATGCGTTAAAATCTAGGAATTATCTCATCATGATACAATGAAACTTGTACTTCATGTAGTTTAAATCACATATTTGAAGGACAGGGACAAGTTACTGAAGCAGAAGGGGTGAACAGAGAGAGAGAGAGAGGAGTTGAAGAGAAACATAGCAACAGCATTGTTTCTGTACTGCATGTTATGCTTAATTATTTCTTTATTATTTATCTGCTTCACTCTGTAAAGTGAAGTGCTTACTATAGGGAGCAAGAATGCACACGTGAGCATAACCAGCATTAAGACATAAGCAGGACAAGGGCGAATTGCCAAGTCTGCCTCTTGGGGATGTAATATTTTTTGCAAATGCTTTCTTGCTGCACTATTCAAATGGTATGTTAATGAAATGTGGTAAATGGAGATAAATACAGATATTTGCATCTAAAATGTCATTAAATAATAATTTAACATACAGCTGTAAATGAACTCATGACAGTATCCAAAAGCATTAGTCTACAGAGAGAGGAATTATCTCAACATGCCATGTGATCCTCTAGTTCAATACATTCAGCAACCTAAAAACTGTTACAGTAACTGTTTTCAAGCAGTGCCTTTAATTGACTTTTACTCTGAATTCCCATAGTGCAGTGGATTTAAGTACATTTGAGTGAAAATAATGTCTTCAGCTTTTGTCATAAGAATTGAAATGGCATTCGCCATCAATCAACATTGGTGCTATATGCCAATGTCTGCACAAGTGATGAGGAAAAAAAGTCAAGGCTTTTCGTTGGGGCCATTTCTGGCTATATATGTTGTGTGTTATTTTATTTTTTGACCAGATTAAATGTGCAAAGAAGAGGTTGATAAAACAGTAGTGAAAATCGAGTGCCAAGCAGAGGGTAGGACAGAGGAGAAAGAATACAGGAATATGTAGGAGGGTGGATGAAGAGCACTACAGCTATCCACTTCTTCAGAATATAAATGTAGTATTGGACACACATTTCATGATTCTGGAGAGTCATGCCATACCAGGGATGGGTGACAATGACAAAATAATGTTGTCTAGCCAATTGGGGCAAATAAAGTGCCAAGATGACACACAGATGAACTGGAGAGCTTTTTTTTTTCATTTTGGACAGATGTGAATGGTGATGATGGTGCTTAGAAATGACAGGGTGAGGTAGGTAGGGTAGGATAGGTAGAAGATGCAGACATACAAGATGGTGATGCACTCAGAAAGTTAGGGGGCAACTTGATTGATGATAGGTAGGTGACCTCAGAGGTGCTTCTACATCCAGCTTGAGAACACTGTAGTGGAGATGACATTGCACTGGAGACAGCCTCGGCCAAGCTATTCCAAGCCCCAGCCATATACTGAGGCCTAGTATATTCCCACTGCAGTAACTTCCAAATGTAGCAGCTCAAAAAAAGTGTCACAAAAATCCTGGACTCCTTAACACCCCACCTTTATGCTCTAAATGGAACATCATTTCAACTTTTCCCAGCCATGTCTGCAGCAGTTAAAATAGAAATATGTGTCTGAATTGGTGCCTAATTCAGATCTCTTATGTAACAGCTTGTGGGCAAAGAAACAGTCTTATTAGCTGCATATGCACAACTGGAAGAACTGCAATGGTTTGCCAGACACACTGGCATAGAGTGCATCAAGAAACACAGAAGATGTTAAAAATGGCAGTCAAATTCTGCCATGTGTGATGTTCAAACTATTGAGGCATGTTCCACCCTTAAACACTGTTATGCTTTATAGTGTTGGATATAATCTTGGTTGTTTGTAGGAAAAATGATATAACTCGTGACATAATGGCATGTTGGAAGTTACACACTGATAGAGTAATACCACATGGGAATTGTACCCAAGAGAAAAAAAGGATAACATTTTAAACTTTGGTCATTAATTGTTGTCAAAGGAAAATATACTTTTTAACATGGGAATTAGATGTATAGTAATTTAAGATTGAATGGAGAAATACTTAAGAGATGCCTGATGTTTGTGACTTTAGGTAGTCATGAGACTGCATTTCTATGTAAAACCCAGTGTTTCTGTTTGTAAATACATCAGATGCATGCATTTGCATAACTTGAGTAAGACATGGTGGGTTATGTTACATACATACTTCACAACATATACTGATGTACACATAATTACGATATGTAAGAATTTAATATTTAGAACCAAATACTGTGCACTTCATACATATGCATGTGTATAGTACATTATATATTATCATTGTCATGTTTAACATACTTTACACACATTATATTGGCCGCTATAACAAGCAGTGTTGATACATCTGTTGCAGTAAACATAGTTATGATACTCAAGTGCATTTATTGTGACATTTCTAATCAAAATGTTGTGACAAATAGTATTCTCACCCCCTCTGTAAAAGTATCTGTCAACTGGATTCAAAGCCAGCATCAGCTGCACTTTTTCTTTAAGCTAACTTCACTTACATCTTGTGTCAGAGGGATAGCTAGCTGACAGTGATGATCAGAGAGCCAGTTTTCAACTGTATTGAAAGTATTCTGGGTTATTGTAAATAGATTTGTTGGTGAGGTGAAAGAGCAAACCAAAGTGGAGTCATCCGCATATAGATTGCAGGGCGCATCCGGGATGGCTTTGTGGAGATCATTAATAAAGATTGAGAAGAGAAGGGTTCCTAATATGGAGCCCTGGGGTGCCCCTATGGTGTTAGGTAACAGGCATGAGATTTTGTCCTGTCATAGTACAGCCGGCTGTCTACCACCCAGACTGAAACCATTGGACAGCATGGTTATCTAAGGAAATTAAACACTTGAAGACCGCAGCTCTTTTCTTCTCTTTATCATCACAGTGACCAGATGTTGGGAAGATGTAATTACCCGTAAACATATGGCTACAGGAGGTGGTCTTCCTATCGAGCCTCCAATAATTAAAACAGAGGAGTTCCTGTCTACTGTCAGAGATCCAGAAATTCATTACATGGTTTACATAGAATCCTTGATGTTGGGGTTGACACAGAATGCAACCCAAGTTTGTCTACTGCAGAACATCCAGGTATGCTATATAACTAAATAATTGTCATCGTATACATGTATATGTGTCATATGCATATATGACATGACATATGATACATGCAATGTATATATATATATATATATATATAGAGAGAGAGAGAGAGGCAGAGAGACAGATACATGGGTGGGATAGAAGAGACAATGAGGGAGAGGGACAAGGAGAGGTAATTGTGGAGGGGGGACTGCAGTGGACAGTAAGAACTTCTATCAAGTGTGTCTAATTCTGCAGCTGTAATGGTGATTGCTTTCTGTTTCTACTGTCATTTGCTTTGTGATGCTCATCATCCATGTTTCATCTCCCTTTTTCATCTAGGCAAATCTATGTCTGTTATTGCACGATCACCTGCCCATGGTAAGTAAACCTTCTGTATTCTTATTAATGCACAAAAAGTATCTGCATGTACAACTGAAAGTTATTTGATTTCATTACTTTACCATCTGTTAATTGTTCATATACATTTCACATAACATAGGTTTGATCATTGTTTATTCTATTTCTTTTTTTTTTGTTTTTGTTGCTTACTTGTTATCATAAGTGATCCCACCAGTGGTACTATGGAGCTCCTACTATATGATGTAAGGGCATTGGTAGCCTCTGATGATGATGATCAAGAAGCATGGTGTGGTGATACAGAGGGTCGGTCTGACACTGAGGTTGTGCTACCAGCATCTCCTGCCCCTATTTAGGACAAATTTAGTATGCCTATGCATACCTATGACACAGAGATCTCAGACATAGGACAGGCTGAGGGTGACATAGCTGATCAGGGCAGTGTGGTTACTACAGCTGCAGAATAGGCTGATTTTTCCTGCAACCATCACAAAGTTGAGGTGCACAAAGGTAGATTGATAGAGTTGCTTGGAGGAGGCCTGTTATCCACCCTCTAACTGATGTTGGTGTGTTAGTAGGTGCCATATGACATATGTGTAGGGCTGCCACAGAGACACAAGTATATTACACACGGCCTCAAAAAGGTAGTGCAAGTACTAAACACTGTGCATTCTGACATACAGGACTACATGAACCAAGTGGGTGACTTCTTGGACAGGATGAATGACTGACCGTATCGGGCAGTGTCTGTAATGGAATGTCTGCTAGAGGACATTTGGCATCCATGTGTCTGGGTGCAGCTACATCATCTGGTATTAGCCAACATGGTTGTACAAGATCCCACTCCCCTAGTTGCACTGCTTCCACTGCCCCATCAGTGATTGTAGTGCCCACACCCAGAAGTGGTGGGCCATGTGGCCATGGTCATGGAAGTAGTTGTGATGAGAGCTCACCCAGCAGACATTACCTGTGCTCAGGTAGCATCCCAAATTCTAGCAGAGGTATGGAACTTGCAGTGCAACTCCTGGCAGAGGTAGTTCTCATGGCTGGGGGTGATGGCACTGATCTGATTAGTCTACCACACATGGCTCAAACTTGCCTGAGATGACAGGATGCAATGCTAGCACAGTGCTTGATTGTGTTCATGCAGACACACACACACACACACACACACACACACACACACACACACACACACACACACACACACACACACACACACACACACTACTTACCTAAGCAGTACTGCTGACTCCTAGCCATATCTTGATACTGTCCTTGCAAACTGGATACTTAATAGGTACATTTTTGTTATACTTGCACACACTCAGTTCTTTGGTTTCAGGCTTGCCCTCCTGCCTCTCCTCCCACCCCGTGCAAGTGATGATGACTATTCCTAACTCTTTACACATTTCTCCTTGATTTTGTGTTACATAAATATAGGTTCATATGTTCATACTAGGCTATCTGCCCTAGGGCATTTATAAGCCTAGCCAGAGTGTGTTTGGCTTTCACCACCCATTTTAAACTTATTTTGCTATGCCCTTTTTCAAGGTTAGTATACTGTGCCTCTGTCTAACAGTGACACAGAAGTGATACCCGGGGTAAACCTACGATCTCCCATCCACTCATCAAGATTCCTCTTGAAAAGAGTCAATGTGGGACTCTGCCTAACCTGGACTGGGATTCTATTCCAGAGTGAAGGGAGCCTCTGGGTTATGAATCTGTCCCTCCAGCATGTCCTATTTATTTCAGTGCTGAGGTTCAAGTCTCTTGAGCACGTAGCTCAATGGGGTTTGGATTTTCTGAGGTGCAGCATGTCCAATAATTCTGGGTTGGACATGGCTTTATACGTCAGGCACAGATCGCCTCTGAGCAGGCGGTATGCCACTGAGGAGAGCTGGAGTTTCTTTAACCAGGCAGCATATGGCATCTGTTTGAGCCCTTTGATCCTCTTGGTGAGGTACTTTTGGGGTCTTTCCAGTTGCTGCAGGTGTCTGGTAAGGTACATCCCAAAAGGGGCATTGTACTCAATTATGGGCCTGATGGGGGATGAGTAAAGAGGCACGATGACCTTCCCTGATCTAGATGTGAATTCCTTCATGATTAGGTGGGCTATATAAAATGTTTTTTAACCACTTTGGCCACGTGGTTGTCAAATGAGAGATTGCTATCAACTTGGGTCCCCAGGTCCCTAATTACTTCTTCTGTACTTAATGGATTACCACCTATGTGGTAATTTGTGGGCACTTTGTTTTTGCCAAAGGGGATGACTATACACTTTATGGCATTTAGCTTGAGGCCATGGCTCTGGCACCAGTTGTCTGTTTCTATGAGGCCCTTTTGGAGGATGCTTGTGTCATCTGGAGAGTCGATTATGGCACCCAGTTTGCAGTCATCTGCGAACTTGGTCAGCCACAGTCCTTCCGTGTTGGCCTGTACCTCCGAGAAATATATACCGAACAAGAGAGGTCCCAGGATTGAGCCTTGTGGGATGCCACTTGTAACTGGTTTGGAGTCTGACATGGCTCCAGCAATTCTAACCATGTGGGTTCTGTCCTTGAGCTAGTTTGCAACCCATCTAGTGATATAGGGGTTTATATTTAAGCTGGTGAGCTTATCTATAATGCCCAAGTGGGGTATTGTATCGAAGGCTTTTGTGAGGTCCAGGTAGGCTGTGTGGACCACCTTTCCCTGGCCTTGGTGACTGTTTCAAAGAAATCAACCAGATTTAAGAGGCAGGATCTGCCCTTAACAAAGCTGAACTGGGTAGGATCCAGTGTCTGTAGGTCCCCAATATCTTTATTTATGAGGTCCATGATGATCCTTTCCATAGCTTTGCAGACCAAGCTAGTCAGGCTTATGGGGCATTAGTTTCCAGGATCCGTTGAGGCACCACCTTTGTGGAGAGGGACCACTGTTATTGTACGCCACTCTTTGGGTACATATCCTGTAGTAAGGCTGAGATTGAGCAGTAGTTTTATGTTTGGGTTTAGCTCTTCTTGGAGTTCATGTAGGACGCAGCACGGGACACCGTGTGGTCCCAATGATGCTGTGTTTTTTGCTTTGGAGAGGGCAGCTCTTACCAGAGCATCTGAGATGTCAGGGGGGCAGCACTCTGCTGGGATAGATATTTGCCCTTTTGGTGAGGAGGGGGGGAGAAGTTTGCACTGAACCTGTCAGATAGGATGTTGGCAATGTCTGTGGGTTTGGTGTATTTTGTCATTTTGGACTAATTCTGAGCATATCTGGGAATTCCCACCCAGGTTCCTAACATAACTAAAGAAAGCCTTGTGATTATCCTTAGTGTCCTGTGCAATTTCTCTCTTGAAGCTGGCCTTAGATGATTTTATGAGTGCCCGTAGTTTTTTGCTAATACTGATCAGAGATGCCTTCCCTTTTTGGGATTTTGCTCTATCATGTAGTAGCTTCCTCCTTCTATTGTATACTTTGTTTATGGCTGGGGTCCACCAGACAGGACATCTGCCTTTGGAGGATTGGGTCTTGGTTTTATTTGGGATTGCATGATCCATGCATTCCTGAAGGTGTTCATAGAATGTGTTTATAAAGGATTCTGCAGACTGGGCCATATTTTCCACATACCCAGGGGCTTTGAAGGATTCCACCTCGGTTTTGAGGAGTGTGAAATTTGCTTTAGAGAAGTTTTTCACTGTGGTTTTCAGGGCAGGGGGTGGAGTTGGGATGTGACTATCCAGTGAGATTAGTTTATGGTTTGATCTTACCAGTGAGGGATACACTTCTGGTCTGGAGCATAGAGTCCCCATATTGGTGATGTTCAGGTCCAGTATGTTTTCCCCTCTTGTGGGAGTGGTAACAAGTTGTTCCATAGCATTTGAATTTATAAATTCTAGGAACATTTAGGCTAGGGTGTTGGAGCTAGAGTAATGCTCCCAGTCTATGTTTGGGTAGTTGAAGTTTCCCAATATAATGGTGTTTGGAGAGACCTTCATATTTTCCAGTGTTCTCAGGAAGGCTGAGTGAGGTTTCTGGGTTTGGGAGGGTGGTCTGTAGCAGGCTATAAACTGGAAGGCAGTTTTACCCACTGTTAGTTGCACGTGGATAGTCTCTGATGCTTCGTGCTGTGCCACCAACCTGGAGGTCTGGGTATCTTTGACGAATATTGATACCCCCCCTCCTTTTGTGGTTTGGTCCAAGTTTTTGGGCTGAAAAGCATGGTATGAGGTATAACCTGGTAGTGCTGGGGTGCTCTCAGGACCCATGAACCAGGTTTCTGTTACTGCACAGATATCGATGTTCTCCATGCTAAGGAGAGTTTCGAGTGCGTGCATCTTGAGGTTTAGACTTCTGGCATTGAGTAGCATTACTCTTAGTTTCTTATCCCTTGTGATACCTATGGAGGTGGGTTTGTCTTTTGAGCCTTGCCTAAAAAAGGCACTATGGGGGTAGCAAGAGCCTTTGCCAATATCCGAAAGCCCAGGGGTGACAGGTGCAAGCCGTCCCCAGCGAAGCATCGTGTCTTGTCGAGCATATCATCCCAGGCTGACAGGCATTGGATCCCCTTTGAATGACACCAGTACTTAAGCCAATTGTTGAAATTGATCATCTTGTCTTCATATTGTGGCATCATTCTTGGTGAGGGTAAGATACTACTCAAGGTCAGGGTCATACCGGCCTGGGCTACATGGTCAAAGAGCTCCTCTATGTCTCTTTTCATGTAGTCCAGGGAGGTATGTCTCAGGTCATTCACACCAGCATGGACAATGACTGAGTCATATTTATACTTGCCTTGGAGTGACATGAGTGCTTGTGTTATGTGGCGGATCCTAGCGCCCCACAGGCAGCTCACCATGACCTTCTCCTTGTTCAGCTTGGTGAGCGGGACGTCAGTGTGCCTGACGATAGAGTCACCTATTACAAGTGTATCAGGTGTGTTGTTTAGCCTTAAGGGCTGTGACTGTTTGGCACACTGGCATTGTGAGCTATGTGTTGCACGTGTTTTGTTTTGGGGTAGCGGTTGCTTGGGTGTCTGCTTTGGAGGTCTCTGCTGCTTAGGCAGAATTTTATTTAGAGCCTCCGAGTATGTTTTTGTGTGTTTATGTGTTTGGTTTGCTGTCGTGGTAGGTCTATGTGAGACTGGAATTGTAGTGAGTGTGGTTTCCTTCTCCTCCTGACTGGTTTCGCCAGTACTGAGTTGAGAGAGCTTAGCCTCCAGTATGGCTATATGGTTGCATCTCTCACATGTGTTGGAATTTGTTGGGAGGAGGAGAGGGTTGTCTGTGTGCATGAGGCAGTTGTAACATTGCCTCAAGATTTCCAGATTCACCAGCTGGACCAGAGAGGAGATTGACAACTGACCTTTGGACATGATAGAATAGTATTGGGAATTCCTTTATAATTGAATAAAGGGCCAATGGGGAATGAGGTACTCAAGGGGAGTTTGTGAGGGTGTAGTGCTTTTAATATTTTAGTGCTTACTTATTGCTTTAGTGAGCAAGTGCCAGGTAACTTAAATGCAATGTGTTACAGGTAACTTAAATTCAAAAATAACAAACAGTAACTTTCTTTCAAGTGAAACAAGGAAATAAGTACATTAAGCAATGCGGATATCACTAGGGATCCACAGAAGCGCTGAAAAGCCACGTTTTAGGTGGAATTAGTGTTTCAGGGAAATAACAAGCAAACAAACAACAAACAACATATCTGATGCACAGAGTGGCTAGCTAATGCTAGCTTACTCAGAACCTTCCTTTAATGTAAATGTATTGCAGTACAAATGGTTTTAATTATAATTTATAATCAGTTGTGAATAACTGCTTCTCTAATTGTTGACCTTCACTATATTTCAGCTACTGCTCTTATTCATGCAGCCCAAGTAGATGTTTAAGTATTGCTTACTGTTATACTTTTGCAAATTATGCTAACATTGACCAGCTCACCGGTTTATATACAGAGGCCACATTAAATGTCTGATGCACATTATTGTACAAAGTCCATTGCTGTATATTGCAAATGTCACTGATAAGCTATTACTGACATCACTGTACACCTGGAACATGTAACACCTTAGGGACAAATGAGAATTTGTCTGATACAGTAATCAGTTATATTACTGTTATGCACTTTCTATACAAGTTCCAGATTTATCTTGATAATAATGCAGATGAAAGATGTCTCCTTAGGTATTGCCTGTGTCTGATGCTGACAGAATCCAACCATTCCATGGTTAAGTAAAGGTTGTGTAGTTTGTCAGGCATCAGTTTTAATATTTGTATATGCTAATGCTGTTATTCTTTCATTTAGGTATTCAGTGTGCATGTGTGCTATCCTTTGCCCACTTAGCCTGAGCCATGGCATATTGTGTATGCCTACATTGCTGGTAGTATCTGCAACTGGTAGTTTATCCTCAGAGTCCACATCTGTATCTGTTGGAGCTGCTTGTCCTACCTCTGGTACTGGAAACTGTGCTTGTGCCCCTAGTTTCCCCTGTTGAAGCTGTTTCCTGATATTGTTATTGTGTAACATGGAACAGGCTATGAGTATTTCAGTAGAGGTGGCTCTGTCATGCTGTAGGACACCTCCAGAGGTGTCTAGACACTGGAACCTTGATTTGAGCAAGCCAAATAAACATTCTATGAAATTCCTAGTTTGACGGTGGGCATTACTGTATTCTTACCCAGAGGAGTTGTGTAGGTTTCTCATAGGTGTCGTGAGCCACTGTTCCAGTTCATAACCTGCATTCCCCACTAGGCGCCCTTATAGAAAGTCACCCCTATCAAACCATGTGTACAGCTCACAGGTGTGCCATATGTGTAAGTCATGAAAACTGCCTGGGTTACCTGTGCAGACATTGTATGATTGCTTGGGCATTACAGACAACCTGACAGTTTATAGAATGGTATCCTTTCTTATTAATGTACTCCTTCCATGTTCGCTGGGTGGAGCTTTTATTTCTATGTGTGTTGAAGATATGGCTCCCAAAACTTTAGAGAAGTGTGCTATTGCATAAAAGTCCTACATGGTTCTTGTGGTCTCCTTTATGGTGAATGGAAAACATATATGCTTCCTTGCATGTTGTAGCATTACATTTAGAAACTGATGTAATATTGTGGAAGCAGAGGCCTCTGACTCCTCAGATGTATCCCATGGGTACAGTGAACCTGAAGTAAACCAGTTTCTGTCAAAGCATGCTAGAATTTCTTACAGAAAACCAGGGCAGGAACCGCAAGGGAAATTCCTTGAGGCTTTTAGACTTGTGAAAAACAACACAATTCATTACTGCAGGTACACGAAGGAGAGCCCTCTACTCAGTTTTAGTTCTAGCACACACTGTTGACCGTCATGATATTATTGCAGCCAGAGATTATCACGGCTTTGTAGCTTTTCAACATTTGAATACAAAGGGTGCCATATTCTCTTTATTTTATTTTACATTTATTTACTGGGAGTGTCTGACTGGGCCAAAAGCCGGTTTTCATTGGAGGCCTGGGAAGCAAAGCTCCATTACAAAATTTTAAAATCACATGTAGAAAAATAACACATAACAAGTCATTAATACAAGATCTCTTATGCTAGTAATTGTTATACAGCATCACACGTCAGTTTATGAGTCTGCATTTTACAAAGCTATATATGGTTTTGTATAGCAAACAGAAGTAAATCATTTACATGGATTTGCCCTGTAAATCATTACTGTTGTCCTAATGTTAATCAAGTGCACTGCTCTACCTCTAACACTGTCATACAGTGCACACTTTCATAAGGTGCTCAGTCCAATTTGTGGTACAAAATTTTGCTTTCTGAATGCTACATAGTCAGTTTAGAATCACTTGTGAAGGTGGAACTGGGCTCAAGTGACATGTCTGAAGGATATGGGAGTAAGTGTCTGTCATTGTTTGTCTCCTGTAGCATTTGAGAGGAATGACATCTGGGCCACTGTGTGGCTTGTCACTGTTGTCTGTACTCTGCCTGAAGTATGAAATAGATTTAAAGGCATTGTGTTAGTCTTCATTAATTGCTAATTATGCAAACTGCTATCTAAGCAAGATCTAGACTCAGGCACCATTTAATCACACCATATGCTGACAGTTTGGTAAGGAGTCATAAAGACTGTTAGAGCTAAAACCAGAGTACCAAAGTGGGCTAAGGATGTATGTCAACCATCTGCAGCAGAGGCCACTTCAGCACAAAGGCATGCAGAAACATTGTACAGAATCAACATTACTCTTTTTAAGTGCTGAAGAGTAAACTATGAGAGATGTGATTATGTAAGTAATGTCCAGAGTATAGCTCAAATAAGCACAGTGTTTATCTGAACTGCAAATGGAAAGCATTTAAAACAGATTGGGTGAGATAAATATTAAAACACAGCTCAATATAATACTGCCCATAGTATTCAGGCATCTTGTTACAATTGTGCTAATGGTGATGCATGTTCAAAATCATTTCCTACATAAACAAATTAAATCAAGACCAACTTGTTAATATGATTCCAGCTTTTTGTTTTTCTGGTATCCATATCAGTGATATATACAAAAGTAATTTAGGCATCTCTTTGTCATTGTTTGTCTGCGCTGATTTAATTTTAATGCACACACACATAATTTTTCTCAGAAAAATCAAATTGAAATGAAAACATTGGAAGAACTTGTGAAGTTTTATGGTACCACCCACCCCAATTCTTATTTGGGCATTATACTACTATTCATATATATTTTTACCACTGTTTCTCTTAGACCACATCTTGTTTTTTGTAAATATCACGCAAGAATTATTTTTATGAACATTTTACTTCTAAATGGGACAAGCATCTGCTGTTCCTGTTTACTGACTCTATATTTTCAAAACAGTATTGTAATAAATAATTTCAAAAGATTTTGTTTCATCTTGTTTGTAGGCATGAAGCACATACAGAATTTGCTCAGGAAACACCTCTAAGAATATAATGCATAAAAATACAGCAATTCTTTTGTGAAGTTCAATCTTTCTTATAACCACAGTCACTGTGATATTCCTTGTAATTGCCAATGTGTTCACAGTCAACTACTGTTTTATGGCTACACCATTTTTCTTTAAGAGTAACAGACTCAGAGCTCAGACTGTTGTATGTTTGCCCCCCCTGTTTCTCAGTGGTTGGTAGTCTTCAGACAATATAAAGCATCAGTTAATTAATTCTTTTCCTTTGATCTTACCCTTCAGAATGCCCTAGTTTCTGCTGCTAGGGAGGATATTGTATGATGTGAATTTAGGTCAACACTGGAAATATATGCCAAACACAGAATAACATATAATGCCATTTTCAGTTGTGGCTCTAGTTTCATTTTCTTGTTAGAGCATGTTACTGGTACAGTAGCTAGCTGGTGTGGTTGTTGTTGTTTGTCTTTTTGGCTTTTCCCGGCTAGGGGTCGCCACAGCGTAACTCTGGTCCGCTAATGATTGGCAGTAGATTTTTATGGTGCCGAGTTGCCAGCCTGACGCCCAACCTTCAGTGAAGGCATGCCCATTTACACATGTCTTTCGGAGGCCACTTGGCTGCAGGGAGGACATGCAGACTCCACACAGAAGGCACTCCAGCTGAGAATCAAACAAGAGAACCTCTTGCTGTGAGGCAACAATGCTACCACTGCACCACCATGGTGCATGAATAAAAAGAGATACAGAATGTGTGTAAAAGATATGCTTTCTGTCCATTTCCCTACTAGCTAATTGTGCCTTACTAGCCATGAATGTAGTTCTGTAACCAAATTAAATATTAGATTAACTTTCTCAGAATAATATGTCTTAACCCTAAGCTACCAGCGAATGCACTTCACCGGTGATTCCAGATAAAAGTTATATATTCCATCTTACTAGACTGTCCAGCAAGTATTTCAGAATTTCAGAACCTTATGTCTGACATTGTTTAGATCTAGATCTATGCATTCAACTAACTTTCATCTTTATTTTATAAAATGCTCATTCCCCTACACAATCAGACAAGTGGTTGTTGTTTTTCTTTTGACTTTTCCCGGTTACGGGTCACCACAGCGGAACTCTGGTCTGCTAATGATTGTCAGTAAATTTTTATGGTGCCGAGGTGCCAGCTCGATGCCCAACCTTCAACAAAGGCATGCCCATTCACGCATGTCTTTTGAATGCTTCTCGACCACAGGGAGGACATGCAGACTCCACACAGAAGGCACTCCAGCCGAGAATCGAATGGGAGAACATCTTGCTGTGAGGTGACAACACTACCGCTGCACCACCGCAGCTTCTACAATAAGACAAGTGGTACTCATAATAAATCCTCCCATTTTCTACCACTGACAGACAAAGGCAATCTAATATAAATCTAACTATCTTGGTTTTGCTTACATAAAAAAGGTTGTTGATACATTAAGTCACTTACTTCTCATAAACCAACTTCACTTATTTGGCACCCCATTAAAATCCTGTCACAAGACAATCAATTATCTAAACAACAAAACCTTTAGTTAAAATTTATGAGGTGCCCTCTACTGAAGTACACTACCTTTAGGTTACTGTTCATATACTATATAAACTTTCATAAACACAATATAGTAAATGCCTAACACCAATGTAAAAAATGTTTATATTCAGATTAGCTGGGCTTTAGAAATTATCCCCCATTTTCCAACATATTCAGCATATATTTTCATGGAAAACATGCTTGATAAGGCTTTCACCTACACTACTATAACTCTTCAACCACCATAGGTTCATAGGTTCATAGGTTTATAGGTTTATACTAGGCTATCTGCCCTAAGGCATTTATAAGCCTAGCCCAAAGTTTTGTGGCTTACGCCACCCCTTATATGAAAAAATACTGTGCCCATTAGTTTGTTGTGCCTCTGTCCAGCAGTGACACAGAGATGATTCCCGGGGTAAACCTACGATCTCCCATCCACAGGTCAAGATTTCTCTTGAACAGAGCCAGCGAGGTGCTCTGCCTCACATGGACCAGGATTTTATTCCACAGCATAGGGAGTCTCTGAGTGATAAATCTATCCCTCCAGCACGTCCTTTTTATATCCGTGCTAACGTTTAAGTCGCTTGCTCTAGTGGTTTTGGTGGATTTGGATTTTTTGAGGTGGAGCATGTCCATTAATTCTGGGTTGGACATGGCCTTGTATGTCAGGCACATGTCACCTCTGAGCAGACGGTATGCGACTGAATAGAGCTGGAGTTTCTTCAATCTGGCAGCATATGACAGATTTTGGAGTCCCTTTATCCTTTTGGTGAGGAACTTTTGGGGTCTCTCCAATTGCTGCAGATGTCGGGTGAGATACATCCCGAATGGGGCATTGTACTCGATCATTGGTCTGATAAGTGAAGAGTACAGGGGAACAATGACCTCACTAGATCTGGATTTGAATCCCTTCATGATCAGGTGGGCAATGTAGAAGGTCTTTCTAACCACTTTAGCAACGTGAGTGTCAAAAGAAAGGCCACTGTCAACCTGGGTCCCCAGGTCCCTGATAACCTCTTCTGTGCTTAGTGGATTGCCGCCTATATGATAGCTTGGGGTTACCTTGTTTTTCCTGAAGGGTATGACTATACATTTTTTGGTGTTTAACTTCAGGCCATGGCTCTGGCACCAGCTATCTGTTTCCGTGAGTCCCTTCAGAAGGATATCCGTGTCCGATGCACTTTCCACTATGGCGCCCAGTTTGCAGTCGCCTGCAAACTTTGTCAGCCAAAGTCCTCCCATGTTGGCCTGTACTTCTGAGAAGTAGATGCCGAACAATAGGGGGCCAAGGACCGAGCCCTGTGGGACACCACTTGTGACCGGCTTGGAGTCTGACATAGCGCCAGCAACTCTAACCCTGTGGGTTCTGTCCTTAAGCCAGTTTGCAACCCATCTTGTGACATATGGGTTTACATTTAAGCTGGTAAGTTTTTCTACAATACCCGAGTGGGGTATTGTGTCAAAAGCCTTTGCAAGGTCAAGGTAGGCTGTATGGACTGCCTTTCCCTCATCAATGGCCTTGTTGACTGTTTCGAAGAAGTCGACCAAGTTCAAAAGGCATGATCTGCCCTTGACGAAGCCAAACTGGGTCGGGTCCAATGTCTGCAAGTCCCCTATATCTTTGTTTATGATCTCCATTATGATCCTCTCCATAGCTTTGCAGACTAGACTTGTTAAGCTTATGGGGCGGTAATTACTAGGGTCCGTAGAGGCACCCCCTTTGTGGAGTGGGACCACAGTTGCCGTACGCCAATCCTTGGGCACATATCCTGTGGTAAGGCTGAGATTAAACAGCTGCCTTATGTGCAGGTTTAATTCCTCATTTAGCTCATGTAGCACACAGCCGGGGACACCATCCGGTCCCATTGATGCTGTGTTTTTAGCTTTAGAGAGAGCAGCTTTCACCTGTGCATTTGAGATGTCTGGGAGGCTACACTCCGCTGGGATAGTTATCTCTCCTTTAGGGGGGGAGAGGGGGGTGAAGTTTGCACTGAACCTGTCTGCCAGTATGTTGGCAATGTCTGTGGGTTCAGTGATTTTTGTATCATTTTGGACTAATTCTGAGCATATCTGGGAGTTTCCACCCAAGTTCCTAACATAGCTGAAAAAGGCCTTATTATTGTCTTTTGAATCCATGGCAATTTTTCTCTCAAAATTGGCCTTAGTTGATTTTATGAGTGCTCGTATTTGTTTACTAATAATGATCAGGGGTGACTTCCCTTTTATGGATTTTGTTCTATCATGTAATAGCTTTCTCCTCTTATTGTAAAGTTTGTAAATGGCTGGGGTCCACTAGACTGGACGTTTTCCCTTTGTGGAAAGAGTCTTGGTTTTATTTGGGATTGCCTGATCCATGCAGTCCTGGAGGTGTTCATAGAAGGCATTTATAAGGGCTTCCGCAGCTTGGGTTGTGGTTTCCACTGGCTCAGGGGCCTTGAAGGATACCACACCAGTCTTGAGTAGTGTGAAGTTTGCTTTAGAGAAGTTCTTCACTGTGGTCTTTTTTGTTTGGGGTGGGGGCGGGATGTGGATTTCCAGTGAGATTAGTTTATGATCAGATCTCACCAATGAGGGATATACTTCCGGTGTGGAGCATTTTGTCCCCATGTTTGTGATAATGAGATCTAGTATATTTTCTCCTCTCATGGGAACAGTGACTAGCTGTTCCATGGCATTTGAATTTATGAACTCCAGGAACCGTTGGGCTAGAAAGTTAGGGCTTGAGTAATGTTCCCAGTCTATATTCGGGTAGTTGAAGTCATCCAATATGATGGTGTTTGGAGATACATTTATACCCTCCAGTGTCTTCAGGAAGGCTGTCTGGGGTTCCTGAGTTTGAGAGGGTGGCCTGTAGCATGCTACAATTTGTAGAGCAGTTTTGCCTATGGTTAGTTGCACCTGGATGGTTTCCGAAGCTTCGTGCATTGCCACCAACTGGAGGTGTGGGTATCCTTTATGAATATGGATACACCCCCTCCTTTTGTGGTGTGGTCCGGGTTTTGGGGCCGGAACGCATGATATGAGGTAAAACCTAATAGTGCCGGGGTGCTCTCAGGAGCCTTGAACCAGGTTTCAGTTACAGCACAGACATCGATGTTCTCCATACTGAGAAGGGCCTCGAGTGCATGCATTTTGAGATTTAGACTTCTGGCATTGAGCAGCATTACCCTCAGTTTCTTCCCATTTTTGTTTTCTAGGGTGGTAGGTTTAGAATTTGAGCCTAGCCTAAAAAAGGCACTATGGGGGTGGCAAGAGCCTTAGCCAATATCCGGAATCCCAGGGGTGACAGGTGCAAGCTGTCCCTTGCGAAGCAGCGTGGCTTGTCAAGCATGTCATCCCAGGCAGACAGACACTGGATCCCCTTTGAATGACACCAGACATTAAGCCAATTGTTAAAGCTGATCATTTTGTCTCTATATTGTGGCATCATTCTTGGTGAAGGCAGGATACTGCTCAGGGTCAGGGTCATACCTGCCTGGACTACATAATCAGAGAGCTCCTCTATGTCTCTTTTCATGTAGTCCAGGGAGGTACGTCTCAGGTCGTTCACACCAGCATGGACAATGACTGTGTCATATTTGTACTTGCCGTGGAGTGACCCGAGTGCTTGTGTTATGTGGCGGATTCTAGCGCCCGATAGGCAGCTTACTGTGACCCTCTCCTTGTTCAGCCTGGTGAGTGGGACGTCAGTGTGTCTGACTATGGAGTCACCTATGACAAGTATGTTTGGTATTGTATTTGGCCTTAAGGGCTGTGACTGCTTTGCACACTGATTTTGTGGTTTATGTGTCGCTTGTGGGGTGTCTTGAGGTAGCAGTTGTTTGGGTGTCTGCTTTGGAGGCCTCTGCTGTTTAGGTAAATTTTTACTCAGAGCCTCCGAGTATGTCTTTGTGTGTTTATGTGTTTGATTCAGTGGTGTGGTAGCATTATGTGAGGCTGGTTTTGTGGTGTGTGTAGTTGCCTTCTCCTCCTGTCTGGTCTTGCCAGTCCTGAGTTGAGAGAGCTCAGCCTCCAGTTTGGCTAAATAGCTGCATCTCTCGCAAGTATTTGTGTTATGTGGGAGGAGGAGAGGGTTGTCTGTGTACATGAGGCAATTGTAACATTGCCTCAATATTCCCAGATTCACCAGCTGGGCAGGAGAGGATGCCAGCATCTGGCCCTTCAACAACTCCAGTAAAATATAAAAGGATGCCTGGGGTGAAAAATAGAGGAGCAAAAGGAGGAAATAACATTAGGGAAAAATATAGGGTCCAATTCAGAAATGTTCATTTGAGATGTATGCCTGCTATATACCTTGCAATAGCCATTTCTGAGACAGGCTTCTGCAGTGTTATACCGGAAAGTAGTGGGTTGTCTCTGGGGCCTATCACAAATGCTAATGAGTCATGGGGGGGTCAGTATATGCTAATTAACCATGTGTTCTTGAACTGTAAAGGGTTCCATAACTTTATTTATTTATTTTTATTTGTTTTATTTTACATTTGTTGATCGGGATAGTCCGACCGGATCAAAGTCCATTTTTAGCGGAGGCACGGGGAGATAAGCTCCAAACATATACAAGTACCAACACAAAATGAAGAAAATAAAAAATAATATAAAATAAAAATGGAGATAAAATAAAAATTCAGATAGAAAATGCATTCAGACTAAATAATACAAATTTACATGTAGGTTATTTCCCAAAGTACATAGTTAAGCATTGACTAGACAAGTTTACAGGATATAAATTACCCTGGTTATAGTCAGGAGAAATTAACCATAGCTATTAGATAAGTAAATTACATTCATGTTGATGGCTTAGCCAGGTTTGTCACAGTGGCATAGCCAATTTAATGCCAGATGTTGTTTAATTGTGGCTTTAAATTGGCATAGGGAGTAGAGCATGGTCATGCCAGCTGGAAGTATGTTCCAGATTCAGCCTACCAAGTTTGCAAATAGGGCCATGCCAGCTGCATTGTTAATTTTAGTTGTCTGTATTTGTAGCTTATTAGATGAGCGGAGTAGTCGTGTGTTGTTATGGGGGAGGATAGAATTTCTAAGGGCTAGAGTATTATCTGGGATGTAGAGGATTTTGTTAGCCATTATCAGCAGATTGTACTGGATTTGATTAGGAAATTCCAGCCATCCAAGCTGTTTGAGGTTGATGCAGTGGTGGGTTCTGAATGGCAGGCCTATAGCAAACCTGGCAATGTGATTATAACAGGTTGTTAGTCTATTAAGTTCAGATTTATTTATATTGGTGAGAAGGGGGGAGGCATATAGGAGTGTTGAAAGTAGGTGGGAGCGAGCAATGGCTATTTAAGCTGGAGGGGTGAGGAAGGCTTTGATTCTATAGAGTGACCCAAGTTTTTTATTCATGTTCTTGATTGTTTGAGTTACTTGGTGGTCAAATTTTAAGTTATTGTCTATAATGATACCCAGTAATTTTGTATTGGGGTCGGGGGAGATGACTGTCCCATCTTTTGCATTTATGCTGAAGGAGAAGGGTACACACCTTTGGGTTGGTGGGAATATGAGCATTTTAGTTTTTTATGGGATTAAGTAGTAGACGACGCTTGGAGAGCCAATTTTCTATGGTAGTGAATGTAGACTGGGTATCAGTCTTTATATCAGTGGGAGATAGAGCTGAGCAGATCAGAGTGGAGTCGTCAGCGTATTGGATACAGCTGATGTTTGGTATAGTAGTAGGCAGGTCATTAATAAAGATGGAAAACAGTAGTGGTCCTAATATGGAGTCTTGTGGTACTCCAAGAGTGTTTGGTAATAGATTAGAGAGCTTATTCTGCCAGAGGAGAGCCTGTTGTCTGTTATTAAGATAGGATGTAAACCAAAGGAGGGTTTTAGGATCTAGGCAGAGGGTTTGCAGGGTCCTAATCATAAGTTGGTGATCAACCATATCAAATGCCTTGGAAAGATCCAAGAAGAGGGCAGAAGAAGTGCGATTATTGTTGCGGTTATTGTTAATGGTGTTAGTAAAAGACAATACGGCTGTGGTAGTACTATGATGTGGGCAAAAGTTGTGCTGGGTATCAGCCATAAGGTGATTCTGGATTAGGTGTTGCATGAATTGTTTATGTATACATTTCTCCATAATCCTAGCAAGTGGAGAGAGTATGGCTATGGGCGTATAATTTGAGTATTCAGTGGAGGAACCTCCTTTATGTAAGTGAATAACATAGGACATTTTCCAGATGATAGGAATTTTGGCTTCTGATATGGTGCAATTGATTAGAATAGAGATTGGATAGGCAATGGCATCTGCTGACATTTGTAGGTATTCAGCTGGGAGTTGGTCAGCAGAGAGTGTGGTGGGTTTTAGTTTTTTGATCAGACTGCGGATAAAAGAAGTTGACACAGGCTTAAAGTTGAACAAGCTTTGGCTATTAGAGGTAGTGGTATTAGAGTCAGGGGAACTAGGAGGTAGTTGGGTGGCAACAGCTTGAATAGCTTCAGTAAAGAAATGGTTGAAACTATCTGCAACCTCTTCTGAGGGTTTATTAGTGGCGGCAGTGAGGCTAGGTGTAGATGTTTTACCAGGATAAAGTAACTTGTTGAGCCCAGCCCAGAACTTTTGAGGATTGTTCTGATTAGCCATCTGTAACCTACAATAGTAATGTTTTTTATCTTGTAAGACAAGTCTTTTAGTTTCATTCCTAGCACGCCTGTATTTATTATGATCATGGGGGTCTTTGGTAAGGCGCCATGTAGCCCAGAGTTTATTTCTACAGGTTATTTTTAGTCTTGACTCTTTAGAAAGCCAAGGTACGTTTTTACCTTTTGTTCACTTTAGGCGAGCAGGAGCATGTGAGTCTAGAATTTCAAGAAATTTATTGTTAAAATAGGTCACAGCCTCCTCTAAAGGGAGATGCTTTAGTTTAGACCAGTTGCAAGAGGTAAGTTCCTGTTGAAATTTGTCAGGGTCAAGGTCCCTTTTGCTTCTTACTTTCCTGAGCAAGGATTGTTGTGGGATAATGGATTTTTGTTTAACTAAGTAAGTGAGAAGGTGATCACTTAGATCATTGGGGAGGGTACCTGCATTGTACATTTGGGGGTTACTATTTACAAGTATCCAATCCAGTATACTTTCTTTTTGGGTGTGTTTGCCTAATCTGGTAGGGGTGGCTATGGTTTGAGTAAATGCATGGAGGTTGATGTGGGTGGAGGGGGATTTTGAGGAACAGGAACCCCAGTCAATATTAAAGTCTCCCAGGACTAGGGTTTCTTGGGGATAGTGAGAGGATAGCCAGTGAAGAGTGTCTTCAAGTGTGGCTACATTGTTACCTGGGGGAATGTACATGCAAATAATGCTAATGCTTTTATTTTTGTTGCGTTGAAATTTGGTAGCTAGTATTTCAGAGTTATTGATCTGGGGTGGTTGAATTACTTCTGCGGTCACATTCAGCTCAGATTTATAGAAAACAGCTACTCCCCCCTTTCCTAGAAGCCCGATCCAGTCTGTGTAGATTGTACCCAGGTGGTAGAATTTCATTGTCGGTAGTGGAAGGTTTTAGCCAAGTCTCAGATAGACATAGTATCTCAGGAGAATAGACAGCTAGGAGGGCATGCAGTTAATGGACATACGAGGGAGTTAGTTGGTCTACTGATTATGTTCTTGTGGTTTAAGTCACAGTTAGAAGGTGAGTTGGGGTAGCGGGGCCTGGGTTAAGGTGTATGTCTCCACTGAGTATAAGGCTAAGTCTGTGCTCATCAATGAGCCTCTTGAGTTTGTTTAAAAGTTTGTCATATAATTTGGATTTAGTACTGACGTGCTGGGGGTTATTACGCTGTAGGAGTGAGAATGATGATAAATTGTGTTCTGGTTTGGTGCCCTGGTTTAATGTATAACTGAAGATGGGTAGTTTTTCAGCTAGGGCATAGTGTGTCCTACAGGGAACTGATACCTGTTGATCTGTTGGTTTTCATACAAAGTAAGGACATAGGTTACAAGGAGGGTGGGTAGTAAGGAGAGTAGTGTAACATTATGGCAGTGAATAGTTAGGTGGTTAACTATTGTAAAATAAGAGAACAGAAGAAGATTGGATAAGTATAAAAGGAAGTAAGGTGGGTGGAGAGGTACTGATAGTTGAAAGCTGATAGGGAGTAAGGTCAGGAGAGAGGGAGTAAAGATGGAAAAGTTGATAGTTTGTAGTAAGAGGGGTGTGGCACCCCTACCAGATTACCTTAGCTGGCTGTGTTAATGAACACAATCAAAAACCCAGAGTCATCGATTGCTTCCAATATGTGAGTGCTGGGGAGTTTAGCAGACCAGTAGTGGTTATGGTGGTATGTGTATGTGGCTGCATGTCTGTGTGCCTTAGTTTTGTGTGTGTGTGTCTGTGTGTGTTTATAACTGGATAGTCACAGTAGGGGGAGCTATTTAGGGACTAGACATAGGCATTATGTGCATGTGTGTATACGTCTTATGAATATGGTTGAATGGACGAGTATGTCTTTGTGTACAATGGTTGGGGGGGCTGTGTGTGTGTGTGTGTGTGTGTGTGTGTGTGTGTGTGTGTGTGTGTGTGTGTGTGTGTGTGTGTGTGTGTGTGTGCGCGCGCGTGTGTGTGTGTGTGTGTGTGTGTCAGTGTTTTTGTGTTTGCATGTCTGTTTGTGTATGTCTGTGTGCATGTGTATGCATGAATATGTGAATGTGCATGGGGGAGATAATGAACACTAAACACCAAGGATACTCTTCATATTGTGTCCTAACGACACTCCAAAAGATAACAGAATGCTTTGTACCACAAAAGACATGGGACGGTGGAAACACCAGACACCAGGGATACATTATATATCCTGACGTAAAGGTACTTCAAAAGATTCCAATGATGTACCATCATTCACACATATCTCTTTAACAAAGTGCTAGTCCTGTGTGCCACCACCATACAAGCATGTACCAAACATATTACTCTAAGTATTTCACAAAAAAAAAAAAAAACAGAAAGAAGAAAAAAAGAGGTGTTTGTCGGGGGGGGGGGCTTTGAGCATTGTACCCTTTACACAGAAAGCAGCTTTTCAAACAATAACTTTAAATATTGTATGCTAACTAATGAGTCTGTAGTACAGTGCATTTTTTACAGTATAAGCAAAAGTAAATTCTAATGTCTAGCATTATTCACTGACTAAATGGTACAGGAGTTATGAGGGGAAAGAGCAAGTATAAGAGGCAACATCAAGATCATTCTGTAAGGTCAGGCTAGTTTTAGACTATTACTTCATTTAACTTATAAAGTAAATAAAGTAACACATCTACCATCACAATTCATTTTACAAATAATAAAAAGAGTGAAGCTTTAATAACAGGTATTATTGTACAACTAGACCCATGCCACATTAGGGCAGGGACAAAAATAATAAAATACATCAGAGACATTCTGTCAAATCAGGGATAAGTAAGTGGTATGTCTGTATGTGTGTGTGTGTGCGTGTGTGTGTGTGTGTGTGTGTGTGTGTGTGTGTGTGTGTCTGTGTGTGTGTGTGTGTGTGTGTGTGTGTAAGAGTGAATAAGAGGGGTACCTATACCAATGTGATGCCAGTGCTGACCACTTCAGTGAAGTACTGATTTGCAATTTAGAGACATGCAAATTAGCTGATAAGGAAATCTTTCCTTATTGCAGTTAACATGTCTGTGAATCATATTTTCTGCCACTGCAGCTCTTATAGGTAATGATGGGGTTCTTTCTGACTCCTGGTTTACATGTGACTGTTAATCCAAGAGCAAATGGCACACCTTAACTGCACATACTATCTAGAGTTGCAGTGAATAAAGGGTCTGGGTGAAGGTGGTGCAAGATTCCTTTTTGACAACTGTACTGGCATTTATACCATCAGCAAGAAACATATACATGTTATTCTCACCAGGCTTTTGTCCTGATCTAGATTTATTTTATTTAAGTACTTAGTGTTTGCTAACCTTACAGCTAGACCAGGTCAAACTGACTATTTTTAAGGGATGACTTGGGCCACTCGGCAATCAATATACTGTTCACATAAAACACTACTATACAAAGTATGGCTAATATACATAGCACTTAGTGAACATAAAAGCAGAGAGATTAGCCAATGAGAAGTTGTACAATGACAGTAATTCAGAGAGAGCACTGTTAAATCCACAATGACAAAGACCAACTGCAGAAATAACAATGTCAAAAAATGCCAAATGTTGAAAATCTGACAGCAAATATGGTTGATGCATAAAATATTGAATATGTCAGTGTGTGTAAAACATACTGAAGCACTATATGTCGGGAGCATCAGCCTGTTACCTTATAACACTACAGAATTTGACAACACTGTCAGTTTATGAAGGCCTTTCTGACCTGACTCCCATCCAGATTTCAATGACAACATCAATGTTCTGCTTTATTGTAATTATCTGATTGATCAAGGCCCCTAGGATAGTCTTACTTTCATCATGTTTTGAACAGTTTAATACTTTTTTATAGAAAGCAACCAAGAGGGTTGTAAGCATAGGCATGGTTCTCATGTATGTAAACTATACATAGGCTATAAGCTATAAAGATGAGAGAAATGCTACTTCTGTCTTAGTAAGGAGCATTATTTGTGGTTCCCATTTCATAAGGACACCCAAATAGTATAATTCTGATACTTAATAGGTTTATCAAATTAAAAAAATAAGTGAAATGAATGGCAAAATCAGATGATCCAAATGTCTATGATCTGGTTTTTATCTAGCAATAAAGGACTTTTTCTCAGTAACCATGCAAAGTACAATAGCAATTTTTTAGAATAATGTATCATGTGTCTGATATATGAAATACATTTTTGCTGGTTGTTCTAGCTGTCAGACATGTATATCTATATCTATATTTATATCTATGTCTATATCCATATTTATATCTATATCCACATCTATATATATATTGCTATATCAACATTTAGACAACGTTATCCTCTTGTAATGCAATTTACTGCCTATGAGTCCAAATGGGGGGATTATAATTCATTTGACAAAAGAACTTTTCTATTCAGGAGAAATTCTTTGAATGTTTACTTCTCATGTAATGACAGTTCAGTAAAGTAGTACTTAAGCCATTATTCTATTCAGAGTTCTAAGCAGAACATCTTCATAACACCCCAATGGAAACAGTGTAATTCCAAATGTCAGACTGTAGCAGTAAAGACATATGGACTAAAGTAACTTGGTCCTATCTTTGAAAGACTATACATCTGTCCCTCTTTGAAATTTCATACCAAATGTTCAGCTAATAACAAGGTATTCATCAGCAAAGCACATATAAGATTACAATTCTTACATCAGAGCTTGCAGTGCAGTATACATCTGAAGTTATCTCCACAGTTTTGGACACTTGAAGATATGACATTGTAGCCATGGCATGTTATAACTGAGTACAAATACACACACACACACACACACACACACACACACACACACACACACACACACACACACACACACACACACACACACACACACAGAGACACACACGTTTGCAGGTGTATGTGCATTCATGAATAGTCTTTATGGTGAAATGCATAGGATTTTTATTTCTGACATAATGAGAACTTAGTACACATATATTCTGGACATTAGAGGCCAAATAGACTCCCACCAGGTGAAAATCAGTGATAGTGCCAGACTGTAACAACAAAAGACATCTAATATGGTGGATTTTCTAGCTGTATGTGAGAGATCATATGCCAGTTCCCTGATGGACTTCTACTGAAACACTTGTTTACAAAACACGTATATCATGACCAAGTAGAATGTGTCCCTTTTGAAATGGTTTACCTCTGACAGTGAAAGAATCACACAGGCTAGCAGAAATGATTCTATAACTCTTGTTAGCATTCATAAATCACCTGCTGCAAAAATATGATATCCAAATGCTCTATAGCTGTCCATCCATGTCAACATCAGGCAGTGGTCATTCAATATACACAGATACACACATGGAAATACTCACACTACTAAGTCATGTGCATTCAATAGTAGCACCCACTCAAACAATGTGCATGTAATACCTGCTCTTAGATACACTTGCATACATACCCATGCACACAATCATAATAGATAGACAATCTGGCACAGCAAAGTTGCTCTACTTCACTTAATACATATTTTCCAATAGGAATTTGTCAATGCTGCTGTTAATGGGGTGGGCTTTCACTTTTCATACACTTCATTGTATGTGCCTTGTGTAGCATGGACATTTATGAATTGCCATGCTACGCAAGCCTTTTGTTCATAGGTTCATAGGTTGGTACTAGGCTATCAGCACTAGAGCCTATACAAGCCAAGCCATAACAATTCCCTGGCTATTTCTTCCCACACTATTTACTTCCCTGGACCCCTGTCTAGCAGGGCAACTGATGTGATCCCCGGGGTGAATTTCCTTTCTCCCATCCAATCTTCAAGGTTCCTTTTGAAGAGGGCCAAAGAGGCACTCTGCTTGACATGTATGGGCAATCTATTCCAGAGTCTGGGGAGTCTCTGGGTCAGGAACCTCTCCCTCCAGCATGTTTTGTTTATTGTGATGACAAGGTTTAGATCCCTGGAGCATGTAGCTCTGACGGATTGGGATTTCTTTAAGTGTAGCATGTCCAACAGCTCTGGGTTTCACATGGCCTTGTATGTTAAGCAGAGATCGCCTCTGAGTAGATGATATGCGACATAGTTTTTTAAGGAGGTCAGCATAGGGCATCTGCTTTAGGCCTGTGATTCATTTAGTGAGATATTTCTGCGGCCTTTCCAGTTGTTGAAGATGTCTTGAGAGGTGCATACCAAACGGGGCATTGTATTCTATAATGGGTCTAATGGGGGATGAGTACAGTGGGACAATCACATCCTTTTTTCTGGATAAAAAGCCCTTAGTGATGAAGTGTGCCACATAGAAGGATTTTCTGACTGTTGTGGTGATGTGGTTATTGAAGGTAAGGCCACTGTCCACCTGTGTCCCTAAGTCTCTTATCACACTTTCGGTGTTTAGTGTACTACCACCTATATGGTAATTCATGGGTACATGCTTTTTCTTAAAGGGGATAACTATACATTTCTTGGCATTGAGCTTGAGCCCATGGCTCTGGCACCAAGCATCTGTTTCTGAAAGGCCCTTTTGTAGAGTATCCACATCATTTGGGGATTCAATAATGGCTCCCAGTTTGCAGTCATCTGCAAACTTTGTTAGCCAGAGTTCCTTAGTGTTGGCCTGTACTTCAGAGAAGTAGATGCCAAACAAGAGCGATCCCAGGACTGAACCCTGAGGTACTCCACTTGTCACTTGTCTGGAGCTGGATTTGGAGTCGGTTACTTTTACAGTGTGGGTTCTATTAGTAAGCCAGTTAGCAACCCATTGAGTGACTGTCAGAAAAATATGTATTAATGTGTGTATTAGTAATATGCTTAGTGCATTTAGAGCTTGAAAAGGGTTAACACATTTATTCTATTTCATACTGCATAAATCTGTACAAACTGCAGATGTTTTCTGACCTTGTATTGTTAGCTAAAATCTTGCTTGTGCCTTGGAAATTTACTGAGAAGCAGATGATTCCTGCTTATGTTAGGAAAATAATGAATAGAACAATGCTACTTGCATGAAGCTTAGACAAGAAGTTCAGTTTGTGCTGTGAAAAAATATACAGCTGTAGAAGCTATAGATAAATAGGACAAAGCCTGTTTGAAAATATGAACTGCAATCAGCATTTGCTTGTATCTGAGTTAGAAGAGTACCTTGAAATGTAACACTGTACAATAGAAGCTTGTAAACGAATTAGTGCCCACCAAGGCCAGGTTGTTTTTCTCAAAAGTTTCTCACAAATCTAGTCATGTCAGCAGAAAATCTGAGTAACATCTGCTGTAGAACAATACTGAAAGTTGTGTTTGATTACGTCAGCCATAGAAGGCCATGTCTTGTAAAATAGTATAAGAATAAGCATACTTCCTGTTAGTAGTTAGACAAATCCTTGTATTTGCATGTTTTTGTCTCCTTGCGGCAAGTAAATAAATATGCCTTAACTGAACCTTACGTGTATTGATCTTTGAAGTTTTTCCTTTGACAGATTGGTCCTTTGGACTGGAACCCCTCACTTTGCCTCGGATCAGACAGGCCAGGTGGCTTGAAACCGTACGGGGAAGAAACCACATTGGTTCTTCTTAGTTGAAAAGCCCTCCAACTGAATTGTCGTACAAAAGAGGCCAGCCACTCTCTGATCTGTGACTGAAGGACGGGTTTACTTGAACCAGGTGATCAATCACAAAGGCTCAGGTAAGGTGAATCTACTTTTATTCTGTTTTAGATCAGGGACTAGATTTGTATTTATTTTGTTAAGACTTTGTTTATACAAGTCAGGGACAAAAAGATTACTGTCTTGTCATAGATCAGGGAAACAGAGCAGGTAGGCAGTCATTCTGAAGTGACTATAACAAAATCTGTGGTACCATATTAAAAATAAGGAGTTACATAATGATTAAAAGGGTAGAACAAAATGGGTAATAATTGTACAAAAAGATCCCAAAGTCTGCCGTTAACCGAAGACGCGGAATACATGCAGTCACAGCGTGCTGATAATATTAAATACTATTCAAAATGGGTTAATAAGTATGAATTTGATGGTAAATTAGAAAAATCTTCACTTATCAAACTTGTCAAACAGCTTAAAACCGATTCTAAAGGTCGGGTAAAAAAGCAACGTCAATTAGGAATTCCTCAGGCACACAGGTGGATTGAGGAAGTAAACCGAAGGGAACAAAAGAATAATAATTCAAAAGCAATGTTTTTAGATAAGGAGGACAATAACTTAGTAATAGCATCAGCCCCTCCACCTCCCTTACCAGAATATGAGGCAAGTGAACAAGTTAGTCCCCCCCTGCGATATCCTGCTGTCACTGTAAGTAGAGACACTACAAAAGCGAAACCGTTTATTAGAGATCCCATCGAGACCAGGTCTTGAACACGGGCAGGAAACTCAAAAGGGGACATTGAGTTATATCAAATGGGTAGAAATTCACGATTTATGAGTGAAGAAGAAATATGCCCACTTATAAAAGTGCCTAATCCTCAGGCAGGGCAAGAAGGTCAGGACCCAACTATTCTAGTGTATAGACCCTGGACTCTGGAAGACATCCGGAAAGCCACTGAGGGAATTCCCCATCCAAAAGTGAATTTTAGAAAGTTCTTAGAAGATTTGCAGGGAATGAGGCTAAGTTATAATTTAAACGGAGAAGAGGTAGAAAAAGTAGTCAGACAAATTGTGGGACCAGATTGGCACATGATTAGTGGTGACTGGAATCCCCGTGATGCTGCGCTCAGGCCCCTCCCACATAGCAGCGCAGAATTAGACAACAGAGTGAAAGGTCTTACAGACCGCATTTCTGAGAAATGGAAACCTAGGGCAGACTGGACTTGCATTAATCAATGCATCCAACAGGAAGGTGAAACTATTGACAGATATTATGCCAGACTATTAGAATGTTTTAATAACCATTGTGGAATGCAGGTTCCTGAAGATCAGACACACGATTTCCCATATGAGCAGCAGTTAAAGAATGCATTTTTGACAGGCAGTATTGCACCCATAAGCAGCTTTATTACAAAGCACATGGTAGATCATCGTACAAGCAGGTTACAGTCATTAGTTGAATATGCTTGGCATGCCGAAAGGCATTTTAATAGAAAAAAGAAAAAGAAAGCCCAAGTATTTTCTGTAGAAGATGGAGCAGAAGTTTATGTAGTACAGTCCAGGAAAAATGGCAAGAGAAATGCCCAGGGAAACAAACAATCTGATCGGTGATCAGAGGACTTTGAAGGGTGAAAGAAAAGGGGTGAATGTTTTAAATGCGGTAAAAAGGGACACTTGGCAAGGGATTGCAAGAAAAACAAGAAAGCAACCACGGAAGATAAGGAGGGTGAGGACTGACTATATGATAGTCAGGAATCACTAGAAGGGGATAGCAGAGAAGGGACAAATGAGAATGTGATAGAGGGAGTAGAGAATGTGACAGAAGAAATAGAGGAAGTGCAGGAAGTCACGGATAGTGAAGAAAATGAAATATTAGATTTGGCTTTATTGAGCTTAGAGCTCTATTTAGCAGACACGAAACCAGAAGTTACACTCCTGGTAGAAGGGATGGAAGTCAGAGTCTTGTGTGACTCAGGGGCATCCCTCCAAACTGCCAGAGATCTCAGAGTCACCTGATTACCTATTAGTGAAAGCAGTTAATGGACAGCCGTATCGGGAGATCCTCTCCCATAATATTCTGATAACTGATCCTGTTTCAGGATTGACCTAGAAAAGCAAAATTGTTGTTTCTGCAAAATGCCCAGTAAACCTCTTGGGCAGAGACCTTATGCAGCTATTTGGTATAGCAGTAGTTCGACTATGCAGGGTATGGAAGCACAGCGACAAATTGATACCTTTGCAGTGCAAACGCAGGGTAAAATGTTTTATTGGTACAGCCAGGACTTGGTTACGACTGGTTCAGGGGCAGTGACCGAAGAGTTGATGAACGTAGCCATCAGCAAGTTCCCCTCCCTTGACATTGATAAACAGCATTTGTTGCACTGTACTCTGTATTATTGTAACACACCAGGACCTGATAAGGAATACGAGCAAGAATTGTTTAGAAATCATGCAAACAGATTGATATTACGTAATCTGTACTGGGACACAGAAGGGAACAGTGTAGCCAGCTGTTCATTGCCCCAGGAGTTCTTTGCACTCTATAAATCTAATTGATTACCACACATTAGCTTAACTAAGGGCAAGAATGTAAAATGGGTAGACTTAGGAGAAAAAGTCACGAGATGGGAAAAACAAACAGAGTTAGAACTGTCAGAACAGGGAATACAAATGCAGAAGCTGAATTGGATAACTCAGACCCATCCAGCTGTACACATGCAGTCTAGCAAGGACAGCTGATTAGCACTCCTATTGAAGGAGGAAGAGAATGCCTTACAGAATATACCAGAAACTCTCTGGTCAACAGAAAAATCAGATGTAGGACTTATTCGTACAGTGGGACCAGTTACTATTATGCCAAAGTCAGCATTTAGACCACAAAAAAGACAGTATCCCTTAAGGAAAGATGCAGAGGTAGGAATCAAGCCTATTATAGCAGCCTTACTTAAGGAAGGGATACTGGTGGAATCTCCTGATTCACCATGTAACGCACCCTTATTTCCTGTTAAGAAAGCAAATGGAGAGTGGCGTATGGTCCAAGATTTACAAGCTGTAAATGATGAAGTTATACCAAGGGCACCTACGGTGCCAGACCCACACACCCTGTTGAATGATTTAAAACCTCAACAGAAATCTTTTTCTGTGGTAGATATCAGCAATGCGTTCTTCTCGATACCGATACACCCTGACAGCCAGTATTGGTTTGCATTCACATTTCAGGGGAAAAGGTATACATATACGCGACTACCACAGGGGTATTGTGAAAGTCCAACAATATTCTCACAAGAAATGGCAAGCAACTTGGTGGGAATTACCCCACCAAGAGGTAGCCAGATTTTGCTTTATGTTGATGATATCCTGCTGGCGGCCCCCACCCAGCAAGATTGTAAAGAAGATACCATAGCGCTATTACAATTTTTAGCCACTGAAGGACATAAATAAACAAAAATAAGCTGCAGCTTTGGAAAAAACAAGTCAAATACCTAGGATATGTAATATCCAAGGAGGGTAGGACATTAGATGAGGACAGAAAAGTAGCGATTTTGCAAGCACCAAAACCCACTACCAAGAAGGAAATTAGGTCCTTCCTGGGTACGACTAATTTTTGTCGGAGTTGGATTCCAAACTATGCCTTGGAATCTGCACCATTGACTAACCTGATTTATAAAAAGCCTATGGCAGCACAGGATTTGTTACAATGGACACCAGAAGCAGAATCTGCTTTCTGCAAACTGAAACAGTTAATAGCGTCCTCATTAGTTTTGGGATCACCAAACTATCATAAACGTTTTTTCCAAACTGTAGATTGTAAGCAAGGTTATATGACATCAGTGTTAACACAGCAGCATGGGGACAAGCAATGCCCTATTGCTTATTATTCATCACAACTGGACCCAGTGGCACGTTCTTTACCTCACTGGGTACAAGCAGTAGTTGCAGCTGCAATGGCAGTACAGGCTTTGGCCTCAGGAATTTTGTTCCACCCTCTCACATTGAGTGCCTCATGCAGTCACGATTATTTTACTGCAAGAGAAGGTAGCATATCTTTCCCCTGCTAGGCATCTTTCCTGTATGACTATATTGTTGAGCCAACCTCATATGACAATTGAACGATGTACGACTTTGAACCCTTCTACCTTGCTCCCAACCCCTGCAGATGGCACACCGCACAGCTGCCTGCAGGTGATTGAGCAAAAGACACTGCCTAGAAAAGACCTTACAGATGTTCCCTTGGATGATGCCGAGGTGACATACTATGTGGATGGCTCATGCAAAAAGTGTTCTGCAGGACAGAACCTAGTAGGATATGCAGTAGTTTCTGATATTGAGATTATAGAAGCGAAATCTTTACCACACAATTTATCTGCACAGGCAGGAGAATTGATTGCCTTGACACGGGCATATACCTTAGCAAAGGGTAAATGTGTGAATATTTTTACTGACAGCCAGTATGCTTTTTCTACTGTACATGTTTTTGCGCAACAGTGGAAAAATCGAGGAATGATAACATCTACTGGCAAACCAATCAATCATGCACAGTTTATTTTAGATCTTTTAGAATCTATTCAGTTACCTCAGAAAGTAACTATTTGTAAATGCACAGCTCATACCAAGCAACAGGACAGGATTTCAAAAGGTAATGCGAGAGCTGATACAGCTGCAAAGCAGGCAGCTTCAGAAGTATTTCTTTTAAATGAGGAATTACAATCCTCTGAGATTTTAGACTTAGAAATGTTAAAGACAATGGAGACACTTACTACGAAAGTTGAAAAACAAAGATGGGTAAAACGAGGAGCAATTCTCGAAAAGGGGCTGTACATCTCTAAAGAAGGGAAACCAATATTGCCGTCTAATTTGTTTAGATATGCAGCTTTGTTGAGCCATGGGCAGTGCCATGTCTCAACAGAGTTGATGGTACAGCTGGTGAACCAAGTGTTCATGACATATGGAGTCTTAAATTACACTAAAAAATTCTATTCGATGTGCCGTGTTTGTAATAAACATCATGCACAATGGGGTGTTAAAGCCCAAGCAAGGGAGTTTCCCAACAGCACCGTATCCATTTCATACTATCTGTATGGATTTCATAGAGTTGAATAAATGTGAAAATAAGAAGTATTGTCTTGTCATTGTAGATATGTTTTCCGGATGGGTGGAAGCCTTTCCGAATAAAAATCCAGATGCAGCAACTGTGGCCAAAGTTCTTGTTAAAGAAATCATCCCTAGATTCGGCATTCCGGAGAGGATCTACAGTGACAATGGCACACACTTCGTAAACCAGACCATACAACAGTTAAGTAAACATTTTGGTATTTCTTTAAAAAAATCATTGTGCGTATCACCCACAATCTGCAGGGCTAGTAGAGAGGCATAATGGGATTTTAAAGAATAAGCTAAGGAAGTTAATAGTAGAAACGCAGAGAAATTGGGTGTACTGTCTGCCCCTGGCACTGTTGAGCATGAGAACTGTTCCGAATGCAAAAGGATTGACTTGGAAGGGCTTATTATATACCTCAGTGGAAATCTCTCATGCCCGCAGACCAGGAAGCTGACAGTACACTAGCTGAGTACATGCAAAACTTGTTAAATTCTAAACATTTGTTACAGTCAAATTCTGTTTCAGATAAAGAACAAACCAGACTATCAGAAGTGGCAGTGTCCCCTGGAACTTGCATCTGGGTGAAGACAGTAAAGAGAAAGAATTGGGCATCACCAAAGTGGGAAGGTCCATATCAAGTGCTTCTGTCAACACCCACTGCAGTCAAGATAGCGGAGCGCACCTCCTGGATCCACCTGACACACTGTAAGTTAGTCAAGAACTTTGAAATGGACAAAAATCTTGTCACATGCCAAGAGTAAAAATGATAGAGTCCAGAAGAAACAGGAATGCAGATCAACCCTTTCCTCAGCAGTATTGCGTAATCATCCTGTTAACTGTACTAGTGACAATAATCCTTTTGTTGTGTCCTTTCCTTTTCCCAGCCACACAGACTGAACTGAATAAATGTGAAGCGTTACTCATAGACTGGCATACAAACTTTAACACTTACCAGGCAATTAAATATGTGTATGCTGAGACTTACAATATTTCGAATTGCTGGATTTGCACAGCTTTGCCGACAGCATACAGGGGGGTTATTAATGACTACAGTCCCCCTAGGGGTCAATGAGACCTGGGAGAACTTGATTTATGATACCTCAACCATTACATCACAAGATAAAATAGCATTGCACTTGTCTGTTCCACAAAAGGGAACTGTGTGTTTTTATAAAAATGATACTGTTCAGGTGGGTTGGAGCAATTGCAATGTGACTGTTCCTTATAAATGTTACACTAAAGGTAACAATGTAGATCTTTATTGTAATACAAACTATGATTCATTTCTTGGATTGATGCATAAAACATTTGATGAAGTAAAACTTAATTCTGTTCTTTATAAACAACTGTCTATAATTGATAGGAAAATGTTTCATGCAGGGCGAGTGTATATTCATAGCAAGGTTACTACTAAAGTAAAGGATTGTTATTTTGTGTGTGGCAGAAAGGCATACAAATGCTTACCTGAGAATTGGTCTGGCAGTTGTTTTTTGGGTTACCTGGTTCTGGCCATACGACACACAGCAGTTTTGCCTCGAGGAAAAATTCGAAATGTCCGAGAGGTCGTCAAGAAACCTGTAAATCCAGTGGGACAAATCGATGCACGTTGGAAAGACCATCATTCCATAGGCAAAGGACTGACACATATGGACTTGAGTGATAGCGTTATATCGTGGGCAGGCATATTACCGGCATATGGAGCAGTGAAATCAATCTGGGAGCTGACAAAACTGTTGAAACTTCTCAAAGTAATGAGTAATGCAACTTTTTCCACCCTCAAATTAGTGACTGATGAATTGAATGCTATGAGAACTGTAGTGCTTCAAAACCGCATGGCTCTCGACTTCACCCTAGCGGCGAGAGGTGGTACTTGTGCTTTAATCCAAGAAGAATGCTGTTTGTATATTCCTGACCATAAACATGAGATAGACAATCATCTTGAGGTAATTCAGCAAGTGTCGGCCATGACCAAACCAGGCCCAAACCCAAGGATGGAATTTTTCCAGAAATGGTTTGGGGGTGGGGTACCATCCTAATGAATATCCTGATTGCCATTTGTGTAGGAATGCTCCTACTGGGAGTATGTGTTTGTTGTGGCATCCCCTGCATGAAAAGACTGATTAAAGATTTTATAGACATGTCAGTTTCTGAAACCTTATATCAAAGTACTGAGTTTGAAGAACTGTTAAAAGATTGAAAATGCTTTCATACGTTTAAACTGAATGACTCTCTTAACTGCAAATCCCGAGTGGAAGAGGTTAGGAGAAGAAAACAAACTGTTTATGCTTATTTTGAAAGTAGAATAAAAGTATTAAAAGGGGGGAAATGTCAGAAAAATATGTATTAATGTGTGTATTAGTAATATGCTTAGTGCATTTAGAGCTTGAAAAGGGTTAGCACATTTATTCTATTTCATACTGCATAATTCTGTACAAACTGCAGATGCTTTCTGACCTTGTATTGTTAGCTAAAATCTTGCTTGTGCCTTGGAAATTTACTGAGAAGCAGATGATTCCTGCTTATGTTAGGAAAATAATGAATAGAACAATACTACTTGTATGAAGCTTAGACAAGAAGTTCCGTTTGTGCTGCGAGAAAATACACAGCTGTAGAAGTTATAGATAAATAGGACAAAGCCTGTTTGAAAATATGAACTGCAATCAGCATTTGCTTGTATCTGAGTTAGAAGAGTACCTTGAAATGTAACACTGTACAATGGAAGCTTGTAAACGAATTAGTGCCCACCAAGGCCAGGTTGTTTTTCTCAAAAGTTTCTCACAAATCTAGTCATGTCAGCAGAAAATCTGAGTAACATTTGCTGTAGAACAATACTGAAAGTTGTGTTTGATTACGTCAACCATAGAAGGCCATGTCTTGTAAAATAGTATAAGAATAAGCATACTTCCTGTTAGTAGTTAGACAAATCCTTGTATTTGCATGTTTTTGTCTCCTTGCGGCAAGTAAATAAATATGTCTTAACTGAACCTTACCTGTATTGGTCTTTGAAGTTTTTTCCTTTGACAGTGACATAGAGATTAATGCACAGGTTAGTAAGTTTATCTATGCTTCCAGAGTGGGGGATGGTGTCAAAGGCCTTGGCAAGGTCTAGATAGGCTGTGTGGACCACCTTACCCTTGTCCAAGGCTCTGGAGAGGGATCTGAAGAAGTCAATCAGGTTCATGAGACAAGATCGGCCCTTCATGAACCCAAACTGGGTGGGGTCCAGTATTTGAAGGTTGCCAATGTCTTTGTTTATAAGTTCCATGATAATTCGCTCCATGGCCTTGCAGATAAGTCTCATCAGACTGATGGGACGGTAGTTTCTGGGATCCAATTCAGATCCCCCCTTATGGAGTGGGATAACTGTAGCTCTGCGCCACTCAGTGGGCACGAAACCCGAGGTGAGGCTATGATTAAACATGACACTTAGGTGAGGTGCCAGTTCATATTGTAGTTAATGTAGTACACAGCCCTGGATGTCATCTGGTCCCAGGGATGCTGTATTCTTAGCTTTGGAGAGTGCATTTTTTACCTGTGTGGCCGTTATTACCAGAATTTGGCAATCTTCTGGTATTGAGATGGGCCATTTAGGGGGTGAGAGGGGGGTGAAGTTGGCACTGAATCGATCTGCCAGGATATTGGCTATATCCTTGGGATCAGTATATTTAATGCCATTCTGTTGTAGCTTAGAGCAGATCTGAGTATTGCCATTTAGATTCTTGACATAATTATAGAATGCCTTGTGGTTGTATTTGGAATCTTTGGCAATTTTATTTTCGTAAATAGCTTTGGAGCATTTTATGAGGGATCTCAGTTTCTTACTGAGGCTGGTAAGGGAGTTTTTTGCATCCTGGGATTTTCCTCTTTTCTCCAACAGTTTCTTCCTTTTGTTGTAAAGTTTGTTTATGGCAGGGGACCACCAGATTGGCTTCCTTTTTTTGGATGAGAGCATCTTGGTTCTATATGGGATGGCACGATTCATGCATGAGTGGATGTGCTCGTACAGTACCTTAGTGTAAGATTCAGCAGATGAACTTTCAGTTCCTGTCTGCATGGGTGTCATGAGGTTTGTCACTTCTGACTTGAGTAGCATGAATTTGGCTTTGGAGAAGTCTTTTATGGAGGTTTCCTTACTGGGGGGTGGGGGTGGAATGTGGATGTTAAGGGTGATTAGCTTATGGTCAGACCTGACTAATGAAGGGGTGACCATAGGTGTGGAGTATCAATTTCCCATGTTGGTAATGACTAGGTCTAGGATACTGGAGCCCCTGGTGGGACTATGGATTAGTTGATCCAGGGTGTTGGAATTTATGAATTCCAAGAACCGTTGGGCAAAGGTGTTGGCACATGAGTAGTTTTCCTAGTTAATGGCAGGGTAGTTAAAATCACCCAGTATTAGGGTGTTTGTTTCTATCTTAATATTTTCCAGTATGTTTAGAAAGGTGTAGTGAGAATATTGTAGTATGGTGGGGGATCTGTAGCAAGCTACAATTTGGATTGCAGTCTTACCTAGTGTTAGTTGCATCTGGAGAATTTCAGACGCATTGTGTTCGGCAACTAGCCTGGTGGTGTGAATATCCTTGGTGAATATTGACACTCCTCCACCTTAAGTGTTTTGGTCCTGGTTTACTGGCCGAAAAGTGTGGTAAGAGTTGTAGCCTGGTATTGCAGGGTGCTCTCTGGAGCCTTGAACCAGGTCTCAGTTATTGCACAGATATCGATGTTCTCCATTTTTAGGAGTGCCTCGAGAGAGTGCATTTTGAGGTTTAGACTTCTAGCATTGAGTAACAAGAAAGAACTCTGATATGTACAAGAGTTAATTTAAATAGACCATATTCACAGAGTACCGTTAAACTCTCATTACCCATTACCTATAGAATCCCTGTCATAATTTGTGTAAATGTTTTCACACCTGCAATATCAGCTGTGATCGAGCAGAAACTTTTAAGAAAATCTTACATGAATTTCGGAGAACATTCAGTATGTGTGTCCTGTTGTGTATTCTGCTTCATATAACCATTTGGTTTTGTTAAGTGTTTGCATGTAACTTCAGGTAACAGTTTTTTTAACCAGGACAAGAAGACTTTGACTAAAATAATGTCTGAAATAGTTTGCATGAAACATAAAATTATTCAGATTTGGTGTGCATACTGTGTTTTTTCTATTGTTCATCTCATCACTCAGCATTCAGACACTCAGAACTCCATCAGAAAAAGCCGTACCAAATTAAGCCTGAAATGCAGTGTGATTTGTTTCATTTTTAGAGATATCTTGGTAGTGCTAGTGACTATCTAAGATGGTGCTTTCATGATTATTGGGAAGTCAAAACTCTCGACTAGTTATTTCCTAATACAGAGGTCTGAAGATGTTTAAGTTTGAACTAATTAGCTCAAGATCACTTGAAAATCCTGCAGTCTAGCACATAGTAACTATTAAGCTTATACCTATGACATCCTGTAGTATCACCATACATTAAATGAGATATCGTATCAGGGTCACACAAATATGACAGGTACTGCTGTTACACTATCAATATCTATCAATCAATAGATAGACAGATATAAAAGCAAGTGAAATATATATAAAAAGAACTTACACATGTATGTTACCTAATTAAACAGTGCTTCCAGGCTTTGTCTAAAAAATTACCATGTGGATATGTGGATCAGTGTTTTATCTTGGTTAACAAATACAAATACATAGATACATACATAAATTCATACAAGCATACATGCATAGATACATGCAAAAAATTAATTAACTAAGCAATCAATAAATTAATGTGTTTTATAAAGATCAGTGTAAGGACAAATTACTAACACGTGTTAATTTCAAAGAGTGATTAAGACAATACCATCATCGAGAGAGCAGAGAGACTCCCCTGAGAAGGGGCCTTTGGCAAAAGTTATCTGCATTACTTTTAAGTGAAGTGCCTAAATTTCACTGACTGGAAATTCATGCTAAATGATTTCATTTCCACAAACAATAACATGAGGCTGACAGCTTAGATTTTAAAAAAAGATTTATTTTCTCTCCTTTTTCTCCTGAAAACAGCTCACCAAATGAATCAGATCTGTAAAGCCCCTGGGCTACTGAATATAGCTTCACTTCCTATCAATTCTATGCTTTAATAAAGTAATACAAGCTCATTTTTGATAGTTCTGATGAAAGCAAAAATTTCTGGTAGCTGAGAACATTCCCATTTTCTAGAGAGGTGATGTCTTAAAGTGTTTATGCAGTTGTAAAACTATAGTGAAGATGGAGACCAGCCTAAAGCCCCTAAAAGAAGATGAAGACTAACCTAAGGCCCCTAAAATGTTAGAACCTGCAATCTTCCAGTTGTCCTACAACTACTGTCTCCAGTACAAAGCAGAACTATATGGCCTTCCATAAAATGGGAGCAGGATGAGGGTGACAACTAGCCAGATGCTGAGAATTCAATCATATCGAGACACAAATGGTTAATGTTATTCATACCTACAAATACATTGCTATATTACATAGTATTGGTAACTCTTGGGCAGAAAGACTATCCCATCCTGGTCAGCACCAATGCTGACATTTTGAAAACTACTTTGAAAATATAATTGGCTTGTTAGCAGAAGACATGCAAGCTTTGTATCTTACTGAACATAAAGAAGTGAACATCTGAGCTGCTGTTGAGCTGAACTGTGCATTGTCCAAGTGCACAGCTTTGCCAGCCTGCTACAACTGTTAAATTAAGGGGCATATAGAAGAGCCAAAATAAAAACATCTTTGCTGGCGTTATGATGATCCTTCTTGTCATATGTCACTCCTGCAGTAGGGGTTAAACAGTATAAATGAAATAATGAGCTCTGAATATATAGGAGGAGACGATAGCAGTCACAAAAGCAAAAAATTTAGGAAAAATACAATTTAAAGTATGTTTTTTTTGTTTGCTCAAAGAGGACTGCAAAATCACCTCTTGGCTAAATCAGGTGCAGAAATAATCTGTTGAAAATTATGAGCTCAGGAAAATGTGTTAGGATGAGTGTCTTTCAACTAAAATAAATAACATCTGTCAAAAGGTTTTAGAGAAATATAATTAAACACAACTTGTCCCCTTGGTTACATTCAAGAACCTTTTCCCCCACCGCATCATGGATTTCATCCATATCACAGCACTGCTACTACACTTTATCACCAACATTAATCAGAGGAAAAATACTGGCCATTCAGAATCAGCAGTATTCCTGCACTTGTCCAAGGCATTTGTCACCATCTCACATTAGAAACTTTTATATAAACTGTCTAGGAACAACCTCACTATTTTGGTTTCATAGCCACCTCTCAAGGAGGATGTAGGCAGTAAAACTGCAAAGCAATACACCCCCTGTTTTGATGTAACTGTCAGAGTCCCCCACTGGTCAATCCTAGGTTATCTGCTTTTCAATGTCTTCACCAATGACCTGCACACTACTACTAAATATGCATGTATTATACAGAACACAAATCAATCTATACTGATTGGCTCAGCTAAAAAGCTAGATAAACTATAATAGCTCCCCAGGAATCCCTCAGCTCTAACAGACTCAGAACTACTGCTAAATCTTAAAAGAAGAAAATGTATATTATTCATACCAAAGCAGCTATCTGCCTAGAAACAACTGTTCTCTGTCTCTTCATCCAGTAATACCAAAACTGAATTAGTAACCAGTACTAAACTACTAGGTGTCATCATTGACAACAACCTAAAATTTGACTACCACATAAAACAAGCAATAAAGAAAACCCACCAGAAACTTGGGACCCTCTACATATCTGACAGACAAAGCTAAATCAACAATCACCTCTCCCTTCCTGCCCCTACTCTTCTGTGTGCACTCTGGGACAAAACTGGATTGGGTTGGGTTGCACGGCTAGGCTTGTAAAGACCCTGGTGGTCATTAGCCTAGCATAAACCTATAAACTTATGAACCTATGAATCTGTATTGTAAAATAAAATATTGACAGCAGCTTTCTCTATTTACTGGGAGCTCCTGGTTGGGTGGGGGGGGGGGTGGTAGCAAGCAGGAGGTAGGGAGGGAGTGTCACCACTTTTTGTCTGAAGCGTTTTTGCTCTATGCATAAACATTAATATTACTAGTACTGAAAGTTTCATTTTTTTCTCTTCTACTATGCATCAGTTATTCTTATCAAGATAATGAGATATTTACTTGCTTATTTTTACTCTGTCTAGTAATCATTATGTCATAACACTGTAACAGCATTGTTTTTATTGACTTTAATAACTATTATTTAAGTTGCTTTTATATTATTTATTGAAAAATTCAAGAAGAGATATTAAGTTAAAAAATGCAATGGAGGCATCCAGTTCAATGCTACTACTTCAGAAACTTTAAGAACATTGTTAAATTTAGAATCCTGCCAGCAGAAAGAGTTAAAAATGAAGACGTTTTGCAGTACAAAGGGCATTCACAAACTCTGTTCTTTTTGTGCAACGCACATACTTATCAACCTGCAAGCTTTCTTACTCTCTGCACTAAACAGTGCTATAGTAAGATAGTCAAATGTCAAATTGGCCTCAAACCTTGGCTAGAGGACCAGTCACTGTATACCCGTTAAACAATTAAATTGAGCTAAGACATTCTCACTAGTGACTACTCACAAACTCATTTACCACCAAAGTCAAAAGTAACTTTATTGGCATTCAAACCATATACAATGCACAGCTTAATGAAATTTCATTTTTTCAAGCTCATGTACAAAAGAGAAAAACATAGCAACACAGAAACAAAAACACATATACATCAGTGACAATGGTTAAGGCACAGAAAGCACATAAGGCAAAAAGCTTCAACAACCATGATGTCCAGCAATCCAGTTTATCCACATCGCTGCCATCTCCCTCTCCAGCACCAGCATATCGGAAGTCCAGTCTGGTCCATTCCAACACCACAGACTCATGTCCAATGCAAAAACCTGGCAAACAGAAACTGGTCATCTGCTACTGTATTTGGAACAACTGCCACTACCTGAAGACCTGAATGGCAACAGTCAGTTCAAAGATCTGCATAAATTTGCCACTGAAGTCTCAAAACTTCCTTGTTCAGTTTAATGATATCATACCAAAGCAAACTCAGCATGACACCATGGATATCCCAGCACTTGTCCAGGTCAAACAGGCTACTTAGCGAGCTACAATTCACAAAAATTCACATAAAAACTCAAACGTACATTGAGAGCAGGAGAGGCCACTGCCACTTAAGGCACTACCATCTTGCTTACACCATGATAAATGTCCAAGCCTAGATATTCTCCAGTAACATAACCCTGATAGATCCCACTTCACTCTCTGACAAACTGCTTCTGAATGTAGACAACTCCGATAGAGACACTCCATACTCTGCCTTCACCTCAGAAATCTGTAACTCACTACTCCTAGCTCGTAGACAAATGGCAAATGCAAAAAAAAAAATCCTTGAAATACAACTAAAACAACACCTCTCATGCATGTGGGTATGCTCATTCTCCACCCCGACTAAGCTTCACACTACCGTTATCTATCCTAAGCCCATCACTCTAACTCTTCCTCATCTGGTCCTTATTGTCCTCTCATTCTTACCTCTAAATACCTCTTCTTCACATTATCTGGCCATTATGTACTCTAATAGCCTTCACTTCCTTTACTTCTGCCACAACAAATTTTATACCTCTGGTATAATACGTGTGTGTACTGTGTACAGAAAATTAATTTGTTATGTCTTTCCAGATTGTGTCTTTTTATTTGTTATGCAAATACCTATTTTCTTCAAATGTCTATTTTTGGTATATTAGTGAAGTTCTTCTCCCCAGACCTCCACTAAAAGGTGGCAACTTGTGCCTTGTTAGACTATCCCGATAAACAAATGCAAAAAATAAATAAATAATAAAAAAAATGGTATCACAGCTTTTCTTGGTGAAATGACTTGAGGAGTCTCTTCATTTATCTTTAGGCTGTCAGAGTTTTCACAATCTATTTCCCTGCAAGAGTACTGGGTGTGATAGTCCAGGCTTCTCTTTTTCCTTGGATTTTGACATATTTCTCTTATACAATGTGTGATTTCTCCTATATAGCTTCCCATCTTCCTCTTGAATTAGAAAGAGGATTGGATGAACTGCTTCACCAGCTACTTCAGCCTGAAGGGGCAGACTGTGCTATGGTATCAACATTCTGATTTTATATTCAATGTGTCTCCTGGGGCAGTTTTTAACACTGCAGTACCTCTGCCTTTTCTGATTTCTATTCAGCACTGCGGTGGTGGTGCTGTGATAGCGTTGTCGCCTCACAGTTAGATGTTGCACGTTCGATTCTCAGTTAGAGCGTCTTCTGTGTGTTGACATGTGTGAATGGGCACTCCATCATTGAAGGTTGTGCGTTAGGCCCGGCAAGCCAGCACGTAAAAATCTACTGCCAATCATTAGAGGACCGGAGTTCCGCTGTGGCGACCCCTAACCGGGAAAAGCCGAAAGACAGTTTTGTATTGCCTTTACTTTGTATTACATTTTCTTGCATAAGTAATGCAGCTGAGGTAGGTAAATTGCTTAATAATTTTCTATCTATTGATAATTGAACTGGTAAGAGACTGAGATCCTGCAATGCAGTAGTCTTGTATTTCAAAACTGTGAGATTACTACACTTAAAGCATTTGCTGCAGCAGTTTCATATGTGATTTTTCAATCTTTAGATAGTTTTTACCAGCTGTTATTGCAGTCTGAGATAGTATAGACTAGACATTATATGCTTAAGTTCCCATACCTGCACAGATCTTCATAATTTTTGGCTTTTGTCATACCTCTCAACTGTAAAGATTTTCACAGAATGTCCAGATTTTTGCCTCATATTTTTGGTGTGTTCTTCCTAAAATATGCTCCTTTCTGGCAAATAGATGAGGATTGAAATCATTACATAATGACATACATTTGAGTTTAAGACTTCACATCTTTCAGAAAATTCATGCTGATGCAAAACCTAGTATTCTATCAACTTTCTAAGTTTGTAAGAGCAATATTTAAAATCTGTCCCTATTTATCCCCCCCCCCCATCATTTTAGGCTTTGTCCAGATCAATGAGGTTGGGAGGGATGGCTTCTGTACTGCAGAGTTTTGTTAGCTATAACAATGTTGGGTATCCCTGGCCATAAAAGTTTTGTTTATTTAACATTTGTTTACTGGGAAAGTCGAACTTGGAACAAAGCCAATTTTCAGCAGAGGCCCAGGTAGAAACACTCCAGACACATATATGTGTAAGATGGAAAAACCCACACAAATCCAGGGAGGACATCCAGACTCTGCACAGAAGGCACTCCAGCTGAGAAGCGAACCAGAGAACCTCTTGCTGTGAGGCAACAATGCTACCTCTGCACCACTGTACCATCCAAAATGTAGACCATTATGGGCTGATCACAATTGTCTTAGAAATGCCTGTCAGTCTGCTTCTCCATCTAACTTGAAATAATACTCTAAAACATACAGATACATGGCTTCTTTGAAACAGAAGAGATCTATGCCCACTCAGCTCAGTGGATGAAAATGCTGTTCAGTGCCTAGATGTCCATGGAGCATGTCGGTTAACATTGCTTTTCAGCAAGTGATTTTATGGTATGCACTGCACATTGCAAAAATGTGTAATACTTACTCTGTTTGAGTCAGCGTTCTTGGCAAATCCATTCTTTCTTTCTTTCTTGGGACAAAAATGTGAAAACAATTCTCCAATATTTCTTTATTTATGGAAATTTAGCAAGACTATTAGGGGAAGAGAGAGAGAGAGTTCAGCAAGTATTACTGTGGACTTATAAGGCCTGTTAGTCCCTGCTCATAACCTCTAACCCTCAATGTGGAGATTGTGGGTCTAAATGTAATAAGTGGTCTCTTTCCCAAATATTATGCCCAGTGGAGCAAGAACATATAAAATGGCTTTTTTCTATTCACTGCTTGACTTTCGTGAGTTTGCATTAGTTCTGAGAGGTGCAAACGTTCATTACGGCTGGGAGAAAAGATGATTACTCAGATGGGTTATTGTCTTCCTGGTAATGTTGTATAGAACCAAAATGACTTGTTTATGTATGTTTGTGCCTTGCTTTATATGCACATTGTTGTAATCTATAATTTCATAAATGGTATCAAAATATTCCCTCAAAATGGTCAACCTCCCTTTCTAATACCTTAAAAGTAGACTGTCAGATCTGCATAAAGACCTTGAAGTATGTTTGTAAGTAACATTAGGCTGCTGTAAGCACGTCTATTGTATACAGAGCATCAAGGGATACATACCATCTATGGAATCAGGGCTGTAAAACACATTATGGATTTAGTTCTGTGTGAAGATCTTTCACCCAGGGAGTGAAGTCATCTGTGAGAATGACCTCAGGATTCCATCTTCCTCATCCTGATTGAAAGCTCTCCCCACTTTTTGGAAGAAGACTTGTTAATGACTTAGCTCCAGGTTTAGTGTTCTGTGTCATACCACATCATATAACTAGAAAACATACCTATCATTTATGCTATCACCCAGATCTAACTTATGGAAATGTTAGATTTAAAGTGGGAGAATGATTCTCTGTTCCCTTAAAAAAACATAAACTTAGCAAGGAGATGGTTAATGTCAAGGCTATAACAAAAACTCCTTTCTTGTCAGCTCCATATTTGATCTAAAAATCCAACCGCGAACCTGAATTATTTAAAAATCCCACTCCTTGTTGAACATCTCTTGCAGCCTCCATGGCAAACATGATAAATGTCCAGTCCCACAATTCCTTCCTTACATGAACAACTTTGAAATGACAGAGTTCTTCAAGTTGCTGCATTTAGAGTTAGTAGTGCACTTGAAAGGATTCTTATCACCTTGAAAATGCACCCATTTGGGTCCTATAATTTCATATCATCCTCCTGTGTAACATATAGCATCGCTGCTAATAATGGTAGTTTGGGATTATGTCCATGGTCTTGTCAAAGCACTTGAATCCAAAGAATGGCAAGTCTAAAAATGAAGGCCTGATAAGTCACAGCCAATCTAGATAAGGATATCCTTCCCCATCCACACCAAAACATCTATGTTTACAATGCACTTCTGGCATCACTCACAGCTTTGATGAAGCCCAAATAAAACTCAAGATATCCTTCTTCCAACCCCTATACTGCCTGTGTTGGATGTAGAGATGAATACCATGAAAAATATTTATTTATTTATCATTAACCAGTGTAGAGCACTGATTAACATGTACCTTTTTTCAGAGTCAATCCTGCTTTACTGTCTGCGAAAGTGACTTGGTTAGATTCACATTTTAGGCAAATTCAGGCTGAGGGAATCAAAATGTGAACTGCAGAAAGCAGCTTTCTAATATTCATAATATTCTTTGCAACTGCCAGTTATATAAAGTAGCATATGGTATAAAATACTTTTAACAGAGGCTACCCTGAACACCATACCTCTATCACTGTTGAAACTACATTGTCTGTCTTATAGCTTACACTGAGGTCTTAAGAACCATAGGTGTTAGAGCAACATAAATAAACACATATTTGAAGTTTTTGGTGCCCAGCAAAGCAAAGGTTTTCCTAAAACTCTTAGGGTACTCAGAAAGGCCAAATATTTAAAAGCATTCATTTTGTAACCAGATACATCACCAAACATTTGAAGCAGATGGCACACTTTGGAAAAACAGACAAGAGGGTCACCCAGGAGCACGATTCTAGAAAATAATACAACTTCCCCTAATAATATTCCAGGGAGATAGCTTATCTTAGAATGGATGTTAAAGGCTTTAAGATGATAATAAATAATAAATAATAAAAGAGCCAAGGAACACCACTGTCAGATACATCTCTAAATCTCAGGTCTGTATGAGGGATATGAATCTACAGAGGCTCTTGTAATGGAAATCTGATAAGCAATGAGGTCTGAACAAAGGGATTATAGTGTAGTAACTTTGTAAAAAGATATCCCCATGTAAATAATTTAAAGGCCTTCTCAGCATCTAATAAGAGACCCACCCACCCAGTAACTGCTTCCCATAATTCAACCCACTGAGCTACTCTCATAGTGTTATCACACATCTGTCTGTCTCTTACAAGCCATAACCAATCCAGATGATTATGGCCATGAATTATAGTTTAAGTTGGGAAGGACTGATACCCATAAATATTTTACAGTCAGTATTCAAAACTGAACAGGACTAGTAATTGCTGGTGGCTTGAGGGGAACAGCAAAAGTTGCTTCCACATAGGATACTGTTTAATAACTACAATACAGGCCTGAGAAAGATGCCTTACTACCTGGGTTGGGAGTTGCTTATATACTCCTCTAAGAAGGTGAACTGGCTTTAGAACTTTCAAGGTTTTTAACGTGAAGGTCTGTATATTTATCTGTCCTTTAGAAATATTCTTTGAAAGTTGAGAACCACATTTGCTAGAAATAAGCAAACTGTATGATCTTCCTTGGAGGAATTATGACTCTCACACAGATCTACAGCTAGTCCAGTATCAGGCTCTAAGGTTTCAGATAAGAAACCCTGTAAATAACTTAAGGCTTCAGTCAATGACTGTGCCCAGACATGGAAATCTTGTAGTTCTCTAACCACACTTCTTCACGCTAGTTACTCCCAGGCTGTGGGAGATAACCTATAGCATTTCCACCTGAGACTATCTAAAGCTATTACAGTCTTTTGGTTAATGTTAACCTGAATTCTCTCCTCCAGTTTTTGATGCACCAGGTTCCTGGATGAAGATGGATCTAAGCATGTCATGTAAGCTTCATATTTCCTGATTCCCACAATTCCAAATGACTGGCACCAAGGTTTTCAGAAACACATGAATAGCATAGTTATATGCATTACTTGTCAGCCTGAAAAAACATTCTGAATATCTATGAGCTACCAAGAATTATCTAGTTATCTTTATCAACCACTCCTTAAAAGTAGCTCTTCTTGTGTAGCACAGGCGCAACTTTTAAAGTTCAAGACAATCAGCAGCAGGAGGCAAGTATAATTCAAGGTCAATATGGCCAGAATAAGGACTTGAAGGAGAATGATAGTCAGACTTTTCCAAAAGTAATTCTCCAGCCCTATAGATCTTATCAGTGTGGACATATATGCCAATGCCACCTGCATCCAATATGCAGACGACTCTACCCTGATCTGCTCTGATCTTTCTCTCCAGAAGCTTCAAGTAGCCACCCAACAATGTTTCGCTAGAGTTGAAAAATGGTTCTCTAACCTGAAACTTATTCTCAACCCAACTAAAACCAAGTTACTATTATTCTTCCCCTCGTCTTCCATTTCCTTAACCCTAACGTCGCAACCGTCTAATCCTAGCTCCTTTCGTGTGGAATCCTCTAATGGAACCATCATAGAACCTGTCTTCCACACCAAGCTACTAGGCGTTACTATAGACCACAAGCTTAAATTCGATCTCCACACTTCCCAAACCATTAAATCTGTTAACAAGAAACTAGGTTCAATGTACAGAATCAGGAACTTTCTTACTCCCCATGCAAAATTAACCATTGCCCGAACGCATCTTCTTTCCACGTTACTATATGCCTCCCCGGTATTTTCCTTCCTGAATAAACGTGAGATCAACAACCTTTCTACCACCTACCACCACATAGCCAAATTCATAACAGGAACACCTTATCGTACCCACCATTGCCATAACCTCAAGAAACTCGGCTGGTTAGAACTGCCCAATCTTCTTAAATTTAATCAACTCACGGAAGCCTTCAAAATAATTCATCAACCTGCCAAAACCCCCTCACTGTCCAAAATCCTGACCCCATACACCAATCTTAGTTCCCTTCGGTCATCAAATAGTATTCAAGTATTAACCATCAAATCTAACAACATAGGTGGCGATGCTCTTTATGCTAACTCTATTGGAAAGCAATGGAATTCCCTTCCCAATAACCTTAGACTCATGACGTCACTCACTCCATTCAAAAACAATCTTAGAGAATATTTCAAGTCCCACTGGTTATGCCCTTGTCCAACCCCAGATTAATACCCATAGCTTTAACATCATACAGCTCTCTTCTCTCTTTCAAACTATTTACAATCAATTTACTTCCTCCTTATCTACCTATGTTTTCTGACCTATTTAACCCATGTTTTGTCTCTACATGTATTGTCTCTACAAGTATGTAAATAATGTTTGTTTTACTGTTTTGTTATTCCTTACAATGTAAGACTTCTATCAAATTGTAGTGCCTAACTGTTCTTATGTTTGGGAGCTTTTCTCCCCGGGCCTCTACTGAAAAAGGATATGTATCCAGCTAGACTAGCCCTGTCAACAAATGTAAAATAAAATAAAATAAAATAAAAAAATATATTTGACACCTGGCAGGAGAATAATGAATAAAGTGAATTTAGACAGCTAATGGACTATTAAATGCATCCCTGGAGCTTTTTCTCAAATATTTACATATTAAAGGAAGCTTTGAGCTACACTAGAATCTTGGAATGAAAAAAAATGAAAATCCCACATTTGAATACCATGTGCCTCAGTCTCATCCTTAAGTTGGTGAAAAATTCTGTGTCCTTGTATAACCCCAATCCAGGGTATAAATATCCAAATAACAGGGTAATAAGAGCAACTGTATTTCGCCTGCTTGCTGATACATTGTTATTGTTTATTCTGCATTTATTCTGTTATTGCACTTGTTTCTCAGTTTGTTACTTTTAAAATCTGTAACTGTTGCAAATTGTTTGTGTAGGCTGTGATAGCCGATTTATAGCATTTATAAGTGTTTACTGTATCTGTTTCTGCTTGTTTTCTGAAAAAAAAAAAAAAAAAAAAAAAATATCTCTTGTTTTCCGCCTTACTGAGCTAGAATAGTCCAGTTTCAGAGCTTGCTGATCCCTGGACTTTGTTTGCAGTTCCTGTTACTGATTCTTTACCTAATTTGGAAGAGAGGAAGTTCCCTTGCTTACCAGTGGGAGTGGGAAGCATTGAGCTGCCTGTTGGTCCAGTTTTGTGAGGTTTCAGCCAGCAACTTGTAGTTTATTGGTCGTTTTGGGCCAGTTCCTAGCTTCTTTCAGCCCCCTGATATAAAACACGCTAAACACGCTTTTGCGCGGTTTAGCGCGATTTAGCGCGTAGTGGCAACTCCGGTTAAGCAGATTTAAACTATTAGGGCTACCTAAAGTCCACTCTTCAAATTTTCCCTTAAAACTACCTTCCTCGAGCTATACTACTGATCTAATCAGCATATCCTATAACTAAAAAGATAATTTCTACCTGACTCCGAGTAGCCTATTCTGTATCTGTCAAACCTAGCACTTGCTCCTACAGTACTTATCCTCGAGATACAGCACTCTTGTTATAGATAGTACCCCAAAAAGGCGAACCCCATTTCTCGGACACCCACATCCCCCGGAATCTCTTTTAAAGTTTTTTTTGTCTATTCCTTCTAGCATGTCGAGGGATCAGTTGCTAGTATCCTCTCCTGCTCAGCTGGTGAACCTGGGAATATTGAGGCAATGTTACAATTGCCTCATGTACACAGACAACCCTCTCCTCCTCCCACAAAACACAAATACATGCGAGAGATGCAACTATATGGCAAAACTGGAGGCTGAGCTCTCTCAACTTAGGACTGGCAAGACCAGACAGGAGGAGAAGGTTACCACACACACTATAGACCCAGTCTCACATATTACCATCACAACCTCAAATCATAAACATAAACACACAAAGACATACTCGGAGGCTCTGATCAGAAATCTACCAAAACAGCAGAGGCCACCAAAGCAGACACCCAAACAACCACCACCTCAGAACACAACACCTGCAACACATAGACCTCACAGTCAGAGTGTCAAACAGTCACAGCCCTTAAGGCCAAACACAATGCCAGACACACTAGTCATTGGTGACTCCATAGTCAGACACACTGACGTCCCGCTCACCAGATTGAGTAAGGAGAGAGTTACAGTAAGCTGCCTGTCGGGCGCTAGAATCCGCCACATAACGCAAGCACTCAGGTCTCTCAACAGCAGGTACAAATACGACTCAGTCATTGTCCACGCTGGTGTAAACGACCTGAGACGTACCTCCTTGGACTACATGAAAAGAGACATTGAGGAGCTCTCTGATTATGTAGCCCAGGCAGGTATGACCCTGACCTTGAGCAGTATCCTACCTTCACCAAGAATGATGCCACAATACAGAGATAAGATGATCAGCTTTAACAATTGGCTTAAACTCTGGTGTCATTCAAAGGGGATCCAATGTCTGTCTGCCTGGGATGACATGCTGGACAAGCCACGCTGCTTCGCAAGGGACGGCTTGCACCTGTCACCCTGGGATTCCGGATATTGGCAAAGGCTCTTGCCACCCCATAGTGCCTTTTTAGGCAAGGCTCAAATTCTAAACCTACCACCCTAGAACACAAAAAGGAAAAAACTAAGGGTAATGCTGCTCAATGCCAGAAGTCTAAATCTCAAAATGCACACACTCGAGGCCCTTCTCAGTATGGAGAACATCGATGTCTGTGCTGTGACAGAAACCTGGTTCAAGGCTCCTGAGAGCACCCCAGCACTAACAGGTTTTACCTCATATCATGCGTTCCGCCCCAAAATCCGGACAATACCAAGAAAGGAGGGGTATCCATATTCATCAAGGACACCCACACCTCAAGACTGGTGGCAATGCACGATGCATCGGAGACCATCCAGGTGCAATTAACCATAGGCAAGACTGCTCTGCAAATTGTAGCATGTTACAGGCCACCCTCACAAACTCAGGAACCTCACATGGCTTTCCTGAAAACACTGGAGGGATAAATGTATCTCCAAACACCATCATACTAGGTGACTTCAATTACCCTAATATAGACTGGGAACACTACTCAAGCCCAAACACCCTAGCCCAAAAGTTCCTGGAATTCATAAACTCAAATGCCATGGAACAACTAGTCACCATCCCCACAAGAGGAGAAAACATACTTGATCTCATCATCACGAACATGGGAGCACAATGTTCAACACCGGAAGTATACCCCTCACTGGTGAGATCAGATCACAAACTAATCTTGCTGGAGGTCCTCATCCCACCCCACCTGAAATAAAAAGACCACAGTAAAAACTTCTCGGAAGCCGACTTCACACTTCTAAAGACTAGTGTGGTCTCCTTTAAGGGCCCCGAGGCGGCGGAAAACAGTACTCAAGCCGCTGAATCACTTACAAATGCCTTCTACCAGCACCTGCAGGACTGCATGGATAAGGCAATCCCAAGCAAAACAAAGACTCTTTGTACCAAAGGCAAGCGTCCAGTCTGGTGGACCCCAGCCATAAACAAACTCTACAACAAAAGGAGGAAGCTACTACAAGATAGAGCAAAATCCTCAAAAGGTAAGACACCTTTGATCACTATAAGTAAAAAACTAAGAGCTCTCATAAAATCATCCAAAGCAAATTTTGAGAGAAAAATAGCTAAAGACTCAAAAGACAATCATAAGGCCTTCTTTAGCTATGTTAGAAACCTGGGAGGAAACTCCCAGATATGCTCAGAACTAGTTCAAAATGATGTGAAGATTACTGATCCTACAGACATTGCCAACATACTGGCTGACAGGTTCAGTGCAAACTTCTCCCCCTCCCCCAAAAGGAGAGATATCTATACCAAATGGTTGCAGCCCCCCAAACATCTCAAACGCCCAAGTGAGAACGGCCCTCTCCAAAGCAAAAAACACAGCATCCATGGGACCTGATGGTGTCCCAGGCTGTGTGCTCCACGAACTCAATGAAGAATTAAACCCACAGCTAGGACAGCTGTTTAATCATAGTCTCACCTCTGGATATGTACCCAGGGAGTGGCGCACTGCGACTGTGGTCCCACTTCACAAAGGCGGTGCCTCCACAGACCCTGGAAATTACCGGCCCATTAGCTTGACAAGCCTTATCTGCAAAGCCATGGAGAGAATCATAATGGACCTCATAAATAAAAACATAGGGAATTTGCAGACTTTGGATCCAACCCAGTTTGGCTTTGTCAAAGGCAGATCATGCCTTTTAAACTTGGTTGACTTTTTCGAAACAGTCACCAAAGCCATTGATGAGGGAAAGGCAGTTCATACAGCCTACCTCGATCTGGTGAAGGCCTTTGATACAATACCCCACTCGGGTATCATTGAAAAACTCATCAGCTTAAATGTTAACCCATACATCACAAGATGGGTTGCAAACTGGCTGAGTGACAGAACCCACAGGGTCAGAGTTGCTGGCGCCACGTCAGACTCAAAGCCTGTCACAAGTGGTGTCCCACAGGGCTTAGTCCTGGGCCCACTCTTGTTTGGCATCTACTTTTCCGAAGTGCAAGCAAACACAGGAGGGTTATGGCTGACAAAGTTTGCAGATGACTGCAAATTGGGCGCCGTAGTCGAAAACACATCTGACACAGATATCCTTCAGAAGGGTCTCACAGAAACGGATGACTGGTGCCAGAGCCATGGCCTAAAGTTAAATGCCAAAAAATGCATAGTCATACCCTTCGGGAAAAACAAGGTTACCCCTAGCTACCATATAGGTGGTAATCCTCTGAGCACAGAAGAAGTTATCAGGGACCTGGGGACCCAGGTTGACAGTAGCCTGTCATTCGACACCCATGTAGCTAAAGTAGTTAGGAAGACCTTCTACATTGCCCACCTTATCATGAAGGGATTCACATCTAGATCAAGGGAGGTCATAGTCTCCCTATACTCATCACTCATCAGACCAATGATTGAGTACAATGCCCCATTCGGAATGTATCTGACCCGACACTTGCTGCAGCTGGAGAGGCCACAAAAGTTCCTCACCAAAAGGATAAAGGGTCTCAAAAATCTGTCCTATGCTGCCCGACTGAAAGAACTCCAGCTCTATTCAGTCGCCACGCTTGCTCAGAGGTGACCTTTGCCTGACATACAAGGCCATGTCAAACCCAGATTTGATGAATATGCTTCACCTCAAAAAATCTAGATCCGTCAGAGCCACAAGGGCGGGAGACTTAAACCTCGACACGGCTATTAATAGGACGTGCTGGAGGGATAGATTCATCACCCAATGACTCCCTGTGCTGTGGAACAAAATCCCGGTATATGTGAGGCAGAGCACCTCGCTGGCCTTGTTCAAGAGAAATCTTGACCAATGGATGGGAGATCGCAGATATACTCTAGGGATTACCTCAGTGTCACTGCTAGACAGAGGCACAGCAAAATAATGGGTATAGTTCCCCATACTAAAGGGGTGGCGTAAGCCACAAAACTATGGGCTAGGCTTGTAAATGCCCTCGGGCAGATAGCCTAGTATGAACCTATGAACCTATGAACCTATGAACCATTATGTAACATTCTATCATTCATGGCAATGTTGTATCAGTGTTAGTGAATGTAGAAATTACCTAAAATAAAGGAAGGCCAGTACTGAGTAACAAAATCACTCACCTTTATTTACTGAAGGAAAAAAAAAGGAGGAAACAAGGCAACTATAGCACTATTTAATTAACTTTGTATGTACAACTGTGGTAAGTTCAGTTTCCTGAAAAGTTATTACATTCAGGGAAGGAGAGTTTAAATCAAACAAATTCTCTGAGCAGGGCTGTAGAGGCCATTTATATAAAGAATAATTATCCTCATCACTGAGATATGTTAACCATATTGTTTCAGTTTCTACTATACCGAGAACCAAATGACACGTCCATAACGTTTAACTAATGAAGACATCCCCAAAGACTTACAAACCTCTCCTTTTGTTTCAGTGCACACTGATAGCTCCCTAAGTACTTTACTATAGAGCAGACAAACAAAGCATAGCTAGAAATATTTGGTAAATCCCTAAACCTCATTGCTTAGGACTCCAAGTCCCAAGGGATACCACTGGTCACTTTTATACCTTCCTATGCAGTACCTGCACTTGTTCTGTGTGGATTCTATCTGTCAGACGGTTGGTCATCCCTCTTACCACATATGAGTCAATTTATAAATCATTATAAATCATTTAGCTTTTGTATGACACAAGCTAGGGAATGGTGTGAAATGCCTTATCCAGATCAACATACATCACATGCACTGCATAGTTACCATCTACAACCTCTGTAACCCTTTCACGAAAATTTAACAGATTAAAAATTTGGGTTCTTCCCATCACAAAGCCGATCATTTGGGTGCCAAGTCTAAGATTCTTGTTATCAAAGTTTTTGATATTTGTGTGTGTGCCAGGGTTAATAGGAAAGGATTACTGTAGGTTTACTGGTATCCTGGAAGCCATTTGGAATTATATTAAAAACAGGTGTACTGATGAGGGTCGCATAGGAAAATAATGTTCAATTGTTAATAGTGAGATTGTATGTGAAGACATTTGATAGAATGGTACTATATGAAGACAAATTTTAATTCTTTGGATTTCTTAAAGAAACTTTACAATCAATTATAACAATTTATTTTGATTTACTGTCTCAGATAAAAAAATGGTGGTCTTTTGCTCCCTTTAAAATTATAATGAGGGACCCGTTATGGGTATCCTCGTCATGCCTATTATTTGCCCTACATCTATGCTATTGGCTGAGAAGATATGAAAATCTTACAATGAAATGCAATACAGGAGATAGTGAGGTAAAAATTTAATTTGCTGTTGAGGAGCCATGCCACAAAATGAACATGATATGAATATTTTCTTTTTGAATGTGAATAAATTTAGTATTCCTTCCTTATAAGATTAACAAAACCAAGAGTATAGCAGTGGTGGTAAATTATGTGTCAATATAAAAGTTAAGGCAAGAATATGGATTCTTGTGAGTAGCTCTTGTCAAACATATGGAAGTTTGGCTAGAAAATTCATTAGAGGACTCAGTGTCTAACATGTCTTAGGAGTCAATGAGGTATTTAAACTCTTACCTCAGCATGTGGAACATGTTAGGATTGGAAATAGATTAATGAGTGCAATCATTTTTTTTTTTTTTGTGTTATGTTTGTTATTTCTATGTTCAAGTGCTTTCTAAATAATATTTTAGGTGACTGCAAAGTCAGTTAAGAATGTGATAACATCTTTTATTTGGGAAAGCGAAAAACCTAGTTCCACTGTGGCGACCCCTAACCGGGAAAAGCCGAAAAGGCAAACAACAATAAGGATAGCAGACATACCAGATTAGTGTTAATAGCCCACATTCATATTCTGAAATAAGGGTCTGAAAAAATGAAAATATTGCATCTTCAAAGATTCACGTGGAAGAACCTACTATAAGGATGAGTGATGTTTAGTAGCTAGAAATTCAATATGTGCAAATAAATAAAAAATATAGAATTTCTATTCTAAATTATATTTAACGTTTGTTAATGTGTTTCAGTCTTATATTTATTAATTGTAACTTTAAGAATTGATAACTGGAATCTGCTGCTGAGTACACCATTATATAAGAATGCACATCTCACATATGGATGAAATTACAGTTGTGGATTAAAGCAGTGTAATATAAACAATAATGGTACAATGATCCCTAGCTTTCCTTATTGAAGCTGCATAATTATGTGTGAGTGTGTTATATAAATAATACAAAGACATATTAATGAGAGGTAAAAAAGCTTAACCCCTTCCAGCTACATCGCCTTAAGGTGATAAAGACCCAGCACTGTTGCCTTGATCTTTTAGCTCGTAGTGTTTTAATTAAGGGATACCAACATTTTTGATTTTGAAGGCTACAGTGTGAATTCATTGCTGAATCTAATTATGTGCCTAAAATACTCCTTTGCTAGCAGAGGTCTAATCTGACAAATGACAAGCCCCTTTCATTACAAGAAAGAAAACAAGTGTCTGTTAGGCGCAACTTTTCTCCAAGACTCTCTTTGTGCACTGTTGAAAGTGTGCCAGAATCAAGTCCTAGGGTACTAGAGGGGTCAGCTCTTTAAGGCCTTCATCATGTTCTGTCTTAACACACTTCTGAAGTCAGAGTACGTGGACTTTTTTGTGACAATTCCAGTTCTCCTTGTGATTTTGTTTCCAATTCTTTTTATGCATAATGTCCAGTAAAGCTTGACCTGCTGCTATGTTTGCTCCTACCACAACTCCTGGTCATAACTGTAGCATCCTGTCAGCAAGAAAGCTTACTTCTGTCCATTACCAGCTCCTTCAGTTCCCTGATATGGGTTTGAATGCAAATCTAGAAATTGCCTGCAGAAACAATCAATTTCTGTGTGGAATCAGACTGCTATACCTTGTGTCTGCAGCTACTTTCTCCTGCTGTTCTAGGCTCTGAGGTTGTATCTTTTGACCATGCTATAATCAAGTACTCTCATGATTGTGTGGAAGAGGTTGCCTACATTTCTTCCAGGCTAGGTGCCACCTGGGTCTGATTTTTTTTTTTTTGTAATCATGTAAGTTGTTAATGTACAACAGGCAACATTCAGGGTTGTAACAATACTCAAAACTGTAAGTGCTAAAATTAATGTATAATCATGTCTGTTCAGCAAAATCCTCTACAAAATAAATATTCCAATCTCTAAAACAAAAGTGAGTGTCCATTACTGTTTCTTCTTATTTTACTATTCTCAGATGTGTTTCACATATATTTTCAGCTATTAGTATTTTCTGTTGACTGAGAGATATTATGTTGTCATAATTGAAAGTAAAGTCCTAGATACAGCGTACTTCTTTGAATGAATGGATTTCTTCTCTAGTTGATAATTTGTGCTTAAACCAGATTATCATTATAACATTATTTAGTTACCACATTTTTAGCCATTGCTAGGCAATATTTAGAATACCTTTTCTCTGTTTTCAGTCATTGCTAACTGCAGTATTACCCAGAGAATCTCATTTTTTTCATATAACAATTCTTTGTGCTTTTTTGGTGGGTGTGATCTGCTTGACTTGTCTTTTGTGTATAGTACCATTCTTGGTCTGTATTTTAGTTTCACATCATACTTTTGTTAATTAAATGACATCATCTAAATACTCAGAGGACCCTTCCACACAAATGTTTTAAATATTCTTAGTGAGACTGTATGGACTGCTTTGCCAATATTTCTTTACCACAGACACAGAGTACAAACAGTTCCTTTCTTGAATATATCTATCTCTTGCTATATCTATATATACATACACAGACATGCAGGCATATATATATATATATATATATATATATATATATATATATATATATAGATACATATATATCAATGATCGTTCCTTCGTTGAAGGTTGTGCGTCAGGGCGGGCAACTCGGTATGTAAAAATCAACTGCCAATCATTAGCGGACTGGAGTCCCGCTGTGGCGGCCCCTAGCCAGGAAAAGCCGAAAGACACAGCAATATATATATATATATATATATATATATATATATATATATATATATATATATATATAGTCTAGGACTATTCACTGAAAGCACATTTCACTGAAACACATTTAACTGCGCACAATTCACTGAAAGCTCAATTCACTGAAAACACAATTCACTGAAACACATTTCACTGAAAGTTATATATGGCCTTTCCCCCACTGTTGTGTGACCCTGGAGTTAGTATATATAGTAAGGGGGGTATGGGGAGAATGGCTCCTCACATCGGGGGCCCTCCTGCATATCTGCAAAACAAACAGTACCAAAATTACCCATTCTATAAGACTTAAACCTTGCCTGTGATATAAATAGGCCCTGCTTAAGAGAGAGGTATGTATCCCAGAGACTACCCAGGCTATGAAACAGGTTTCCCACCTATGTGAAGCAGAGTTCCTCCCTAACGCAATTCAAGCGCAACTTGGACAGTTGGATGGGAAACTAGAAATTCATACCTGGTTTGGCACCTATGTCTCTAATGGACACAGGTTTCTTGTAAATGGTTCATCTCACAGGCCCATGCTTACACCTATCAAGGGTATTATAACTTGCCAGACATTTTGGATGCATGGCTAGGCTTAAAAAGGCCCTTGTGGTCATTAGCCTAGCAAGCACCTATGAACGTATGAACCTATAGGCATTGCAACTATTTTCTAGAAGGAACACAGCTCCTATCTAACTTATTCACATGAAGTGCATCTCTAACAATCTTCTTTGCCTGTTCATAGCTTCATTGTTGCTTATGAGAGGCATAATCATCATCATCCCTCCAAAAAAACCTTGCAAAATGCATCATTATTCCTAGAAATATGCGCTATATCTCTTTGTCTTCTGGCTTTGTCATTTGCACAATTCCTTTTACTCATCCTGTAACTAGTTCCAGCCCTTCAGAGTCGTAATGAGATCCTTGTTCTTTAGATTTGTCTTCCTTAGTTTACGTTTCCTTTTGTTTAACTTGACTTTATGCTTATTTCATCTAGCTGCTCTATCATTATCTTTTCCTGCTCTTCTCATGTCTGTCACTACACCAGATTACCATCATTTATGTTTACAACATAGTCCAAGCTGTCAGTTTCTTGTACAACAGATGTTTTGAATACTTCTGGGAGAAATGCAATCTCATCTTTCTAATGGCATATTAAGTGCACATAATTTGCACATTTATCATCTAGGTTTATCTGCCAGAATTGCTATTATTCATCTATTTCTGAAATGTGTTTTATCATTGTGGATCAAAAAGACTGCATCTTCAGTTGTAAAAACTATGTGGATGTTTCCTTTGACCATCGTGCATAGATCGCCCTAGGGAATACACATGAATTGTGTCTTGCTTTACAGTCTTTCCATGCTCTTCACTCATTCTCTAGGCTGCAGCTGCTTCTATATTGACTTCGTCATCTCAATAGAAACAAGCAAAAGAAAAAAGAAAGCTTGAAGCAAGTGTTTTCTGCAAGGAGCCAATGTGGGGACAATCCTCTCATACCTTATTTAAACTAACACCACATTTGTAAAACATTCAGGAAGGAAGAAAGTCTCAAAATATCACAAAGCAGTCTTTGGCAATCTCTTGTTTTGCTTTAACATCAGTGAGAAAAGATTTCTGTAACTTTGAAGATTGAGGACACATGGAAAGACCGTTAAGTAATAATGATATATATCATTTAAATATGTCACTGTAGTAATATGGCGCAACATAAATAAAACAGGTATATGGAGCTGTTTCCAGGACATGGAGTTTATCTAACACAAGAACATAATATTTAATCAACACCACATGCCTTTAGCCGATCCACAACTATCTTTATATTATTTTCCATGTCTTTCACTTTTCCTAAGTCTTGAGTACTGAAACATGTTTACATCACAGTATACACTGCTTCTCCAGTCCCTCGCTTTGGTGCAGTAGTACTTTTCTATTTATATCGACATTTACTCTTGGTACCTTCTATTTTCTTCTAATAATAGTGAATAGCTATGCAACTGCCTGCCCCCCCCAATACATGAACAGAAGGTTCTGTGCCCATAACAAGATCCAATATACCCTTTTCTCCCAACAGAATTTACATATCAGAGTACCCAAACTTATAACCCAGTACTCCTGGTTTCTTGAAAATCTTTTGTGATGCACAATTGCTTACTCTAACCTTTTTCAAGGATGGCCTCAAGGGACATTTCTAATCCAGATACAGTATCACAAAGGCTCTGAACACAATATACTACAGTATAATTATCACAGCTGCTCTACACTCGGTGCACTTGAATGTGCCTTTTGCTTAAGCTGTTCACTGCATAGCCATGCTAACATTATAGCTCTAGATCCCATAATGCACCCTGCCCTCTTAATTATGTTATAAGTAGGGTAACGCCAAGGTACCAAGGTTCTCATTATAGCTGCTGTAATGGCAAGGCACCAAAGTCCTAATTACCTTACAGGTTGTGTAATGTCAAGGCACCAAGACCCTAATTATGTTACAAGTTATGTCATACCAAGGTACCAATACTCTAATTATGCTAAAGTCAATGTAATGCCAAGGCAACAGGGCCCTAAATATGTTACAGGCTGTGTACTGGTAAGGCACCAAGGCACTAATTGTGTAACTGGCTTTGTATTGTCAAGACACCAATGCCTAATTATGTTACAAGTCACATAATTCCATGGTATCAAGGCCCTAGTTATGTGGATAGATAGTGTAATGTCAAGGCACCCTCCCTTAAATGTGTTACAGGCTGTGTAAGGCCAAGTCTTCAAGGTTCTAATTATGTTGCTGGTTATATAATGCCTAGGGCACCAAACCCCTTATTATGTTACAGGTTGTGTAATGCCTAGGTCACAAGGCCCTAGTTATGTTACATTTCTGTAATGCCTTGACACAAAAGCCCTAATTATGTTACATTTGTTTAATTCAGAAGCACCAAGCCCCAAAGTATGCTACAGGTTGTGTAATACCAAATTATAGAGAACCTAATTATGTTACAAATAGTGTAATGCCATGTGGTTGTACATTAGTGTATGTACCACACAGCAGCACTTATTTTTTTTTAACAGTTTAGTTGTTTTTTTATGGTAGCTGTCAGCACACATGTTATATAAATTCACAAACAGATCAATGAAAGTGGCAGCAATATTTCAATCACATCCTATAATTTTTGCCACAGACTATTGTAGCAATGAGCTGTGTGGAAAAGGGACGCAATGAGTTCACACAGGGGTGCCAGATTTGTTATGGGACATCAGGAAGTTCCGCATTAAACACAAGTAATTCTGTTCAAAGAAAACTGCAGACTTGTCTCACACTTTGTGTAACTTTGGTAAAATAAAAAGAAAACCACAAGTGATGATGGAGCACTATATCATACAAAATGAACTTTAATCCACTGGTTTAGCGCTTTCAGCCCAAGAATTAGGCCTTCATCAGAACAAAGTGTTAAAAAACTGTCTCATTTTTATACCATCATCAATACACATCACACCAATTAAATCTCATTTTGCTTAAACTTAATGTAAAAACTGTTTAAAATGTGTTTAAACAAAAATGCATTTTAAATAAAGCATGCATTTCTAACAAACATATAAACTATTTACATTTGTTATAATAAGCTTTTCTTTTCAACACAGCTTTATAGTTAACACCATTGTTAAGCCCTGGTGCCCTGCATGCATCTATCAAAAAAAAAGGGGGGGGGAGCCGTTTCGCTAGGATTTTAACCAGTGGTGCAGGACTCAGGATCGGGCTGCTGATCCCGGGACAGTCCCGCTGAAATAGGGACATCTGGCAACCCTGGATGACATACTAACCACATATTTCTAGCTTAGTGCTTGAAGAATGTACTCTCCATTTGGTAGACATGAGTCATTAAAAGTCCTTTGGCATGGTAAAATAGTGAACTGATTACAATTAAAGAAGTAATGTGTCAAGCCTAACAAAACAGCCATATCACTTTGTTATTTAATGGAGAGAAAATACATTTTCCGCAATAGAATTATAAGCAAATGAAAGACTTTAACAGCCATTTTACAGTTTAGAAAAGCAGATAGGATCTCACAGACAGTTGGGGACCATTGAACTAGATGAGGACATAGTCCTTGAGCAAAATGATTTATTCCTAGGCTGACATGCATTTCTGTGTAGTTATGCCATACTAATGTGAAAACAATGGCTTATGAATTGTATATATTTTTGATCAATATTGCAGAAGAAATCTTAACTGAAAGAATGTGACATGGTTGATATATAAACAAAAACTGCAATATGCAGAGATACCTTTAAAGGAAGTATTACTGGAATGTGGTATGTCCATAGCTAGAAACAATATAAGAATGGACAGATGGAAAAAGGGTAATGCTAAAAAACAAGAAATCCTCAGAATCTTTTGTTGTTGCCTGTTGAAGAGAGACAAAAAAGCAAAAACCGATTCTCCAATCTAATCCTGGAAATGAAATGCAGAACCACTTACTGGAAAGGAAATTCACTTTCTCTTTCATTTCAGCCTTCACAAAAAAAAAAAAGAAAAGCCCAGATGCTGTATGAATGGATATTCTATGCTGTCCTATTAATCCTGTTTTTTTTTATTCTGCTCTTTCATTATTTCACTGTAAACTCAGAAATTGAGTACGATATACAAAACTATAAGGGCAAATAACTTTCTGACATGTACCAATATTTTTTCAGAAAAATAAACATACTTAAAATTCTGGCCATGGGGTAGTCTGCCTTATTGAACTATTTCATTGCATTTTCACTCAGAGTTCACAATACCTTGGAGCTACTATTCCTATATAATCCAAGGACTCACACAAACTATAGCTTTTCATTTGATTGTCATGTTAAGTTGAAAAAGAAGATGGTTAAGTGTAGCCTATGTCTCTTCATCTGTCTAAAATATGAAAAGAAATGCAATGACTACAAGTGTTCTTTGTATATGACACAGAACATGCAGTAACATGTGCCTTAACTAGCACCTTATTTTCATTTGTATATCACCTCTAGTAAAAGCAGCATTCGCTCCAAAATGTATACATTGTTAAATAAACCATTGCCTTATACTAAACATATATGAAGCAACTTGACATGTAGCAAATGTGACAGTAATGTAAGTATCCTAAATAGGTAATTAATTTGTATGTCTAGGAAGCATCATCTTTAATACTTGCAATATGTCTAGTATAATCAATTAAATTCTTGTTGTAATAAACATCCTGTAAAAATAAAATAAAAATAAGGAACATTGCTAAATGACAGGAAAAAATGACATGGTGATAAACAATCAATTCCAATTTAGCAACAATAATAAAGCAATAATGCAAAAACAGATGTTTAATTCAAAGTCAAGTCAAAGTCAATGTAAACTTTATCATCATTCAGACTCCACAAGTACAACTGAATGAAATTACATTACTCCAGGCTCTATGTGCAAACATCTAACATACAACAATTCACATTACTACATTTATACATTCCTACTACATAATATTTACTGTTTTACATATCAACAGACAATTACTAAGCTAAACAGACACAGTATTTATTGCACAGAATTCCACAGCTACTTCTTATTGCACAGGATTCTGTTTGCACTAGTCTAAGGAAACACGGTATTTATTGCACAAAAATTTCACAGCTGTTACTTAGGATTCTGTTCGCACTAGTCTAAGGGAACACGGTATTTATTGCACAAAATTTTCACAGCTGTTACTTATTGCACAGGATGCTGTTCGCACTAGTCTGAGGAAACACGGTATTTATTGCACAAAAATGTCATAGCTGTTACTTATTGCACAAGATTCTGTTTGCACTAGTCTAAGGAAACACAGTATTTATTGCACAAAAATTTCACAGCTATTACTTATTGCACAGGATGATGTTGGCACTAGTCTAAGGAAACAAGGAATTGCACAAAAATTTCATAGCTGTTAATTATTGCACAGGATGCTGTTGGCACTAATCTAAGGAAGCACAGTATTTATTGCACAAAAATTACACAGCTGTTATTGCACAGGATGATGTTGGCACTAGTCTAAGGAAACAAGGAATTGCACAAAAATTTCATAGCTGTTAATTATTGCACAGGATGCTGTTGGCACTAGTCTAAGGAAGCACAGTATTTATTGCACAAAAAATTCACAGCTGTTACTTATTGCACAGGATGCTGTTTTAGCATCAGCGGATATTGCACAGAAATAATATTATACTCTGCTAGATTAATTGCACAGTGTATTTAAGACATTTTAAGGTTATTGAATGCAAATATGCTTCTCAGTCATCATATTACCTACTGTCCCTGATGTCAAGTGAGGTGGACGTTGCTATTGGAGTTCAGTAGCCTGATGGCCAGGGAATAGAAGCTTCTGCTAAATGTGGCCATTTTGCAATGTATGATATGATAACACCTCCGAGATGTTAGGTGCAGGAACAGTCCATTTGTAGGGTGAGTGCAGTCCCTGACTATATTCCTGGCTGTGTTGAGACAACAAGACTGGTGAAAGTCTTGAATAGATGATAGAGGGGTCTGGTAATCTTTTCTGCTGCTTTCACCATTCTTTGGAGGGATTTGCCATCTGTGGTGGAGCAGTTGCCATACTAAGCTGTCAGGATGCTCTCTGTTGTGCTCCTGTAGAAGGTCATGTGAACAGAGACTGCTAGTTTTGCTCTTCTCAATCTTCTTAGAAGATATAAGCATTGCTCTGCCTTCTTGACAATGGCATTTGTGTTAACAGACCAAAATGAGTCTCCTGAGATGTACACTCCAAGAAACGTTGTGCTTTTTACCCTCTCCAATGTTTCTCATTAATTTGAAATCCACGATTACCACCTTGGTCTTATTCACATTGAGTGCCAGATTGTTGTTAGCACACCAAGTTATCAGTTGTCTCACCTCCTCCCTATAGGCCATTTCCTCCTCATTGCTGGTGAGACCCACATCTGTGCTATCATCTTCACATGTGATTGTATGATTAGAGCTGTACTTGGTAGTGCAGTCGTACTTTAACAGAGTTAATAGCAGAGGGTTCAGAACACAGCCTTGAGGTACACCAGTGCTCAAGGTGATACAATTTGAGGTTTCTATCTTACACATACTGTCTGTAGCCTTTCAGTAAGGAAATCCAGAATCCAGTTGCACATTGGAGTGCTGACACCTAGTTGAGTTAACTTGTCTATCATTTGCTGAGGTATGACTGTGTTGAATGGTGAACTGAAATCAATGAATAACATGCGCACATAGCTGTTGTTGTTTTCCAGGTGGTCCAATGATAGATGGAGTGCCAGTGAAATAGCATCTGCCGTGGATCAATTTGATTTGTACACAAACTGGAGTGGGTCTAAGGATGACGGAAGTCTGGATGTTAATTGGTCCTTGACCAGCCTTTGTAGGAACTTCATTGCTATGGAGATGAGAGCCACAGGGCAGTAGTCATTGATGTCCTTTGTGGAGCCTTCTTAGGCACAAGTATTATGGTGGTGGTGAAGTACCTGGGAACAATGTCCTGTTTCAATGAGGTATTGAATATGTCTGTGAGTACATTTGTCATTTGCCCAGTACAGTTTCTTAAAACCCTTCCCAGTATGCTATCAGGACCAGATGCTTTTCTCGGATTTATCCTCCTCTGGGTTATATAGATATCAGTTGGATTTAGGCTGAACACGTCTTCATTCTGGTTTGTTGGAGCTGTCATTTGTTTCATGCTGTTTCCTTCTTCAAACCTGCTGAAATATATATTGAACTTGTTCAGGAATTCAGTGTTGTCCTCGTACCAAGAAGAAATGGGCTTTTAATCCATTATGGCCTGAATGCCTTGCCACAGTCGCCTCACATTCTTTTTATCAGACATGTGACTTTGGAGTTTCTGATCATATGCCCTTTTCACCTTTCTCACACCATTTATTAGGTTCATTTTGGCATGCCTGAGCTCATCCTTGTTTCCCTTCTTGAAGGCAGCATTCCTTACCTTTGGAAGCTCATATATTCTACATGTGAACCAGGGTTTTTGTTTGGACCATGTGATGATGCATTTGTTGACTGTTACATCGTCTACACACTTGGATATGTAACCCAGCACAGACTCTGTGTACTCCTCCAGGTTGGTTTGCTGATTTACAGTGGCTGCCTCTCTGAACATATTCCAGTCTGTGCATTCAAAACAATCCTGGAGTTCTGATACTGTTCCCTCTGACCATACCCTTATTTGCTTTTTAGAGGTCTTTCCTCTGGTTAGTAATGGCCTGTACACTGGAGCTAACATGATGGACATATGGTCAGGTGTGGATGAGGCAATGCCTTGAATGCTAGTTTAACACTGGTGTAGACTTTATCCAGTGTGTTCTCATCCCTGGTTGCAAAATCCACATGTTGGTAATAGTGAGGAAGGACTGACTTCAGGTTGGCCTGGTTGAAGTCTTCTGCTATTATGTGCACAATTTCTGGATTATTATTTTGCTATTCTATTCACTGATGTCCTTGTATAGAGTAGCCAGTGCCTTATTTGTATTAGCACTGAAAGGGATGTATACAGCTGTAGTGCTTACACCATTAAATCCCTTAGCAAGTAGAAGGGTATGCACTTTAGTGACATAAACTTTATGTTTTCAGAGCAGTGGGTGGAGATTATCTGGCAGTTAGTACACCATCTGTTGTTTATATAGATACACACCCCTCTCCCATATGATTTCCCACTGAGAGACTGTATCCTGTCTGCTCTGAATAATGAAATCCCTTCCAGATATGCTGCATTCTCGTTTACATTAGAGTTTAGCCCAGTTTCAGTGAAAATAAGAACACAACAGCTGCTCACCTTATTTGTACTAGCTAGCTCCAGTCTTATGTAGTCCATTTGCTTATCTAATGAATGAACATTTGCTATTAGCATGGATGGAAATGTAGGCCTGTATGGGTCTGCCTTCATTCTGGCAGTGATTCCAACTTGAGATTCTCTCTTCTTTGCTGTTTCACATCTCTTTCATTCCTTCTTCCTCTGTGACTGATGGGTGTCATTACTGCTTGTGCAATCCACTTTGAACCATGGTTTAGTTGAATTCCCACTTTTTGTAGCTCAAGGAGTGTTGTAGGCCCCACAGGCCCAGCAGACATTAGACCATCTGCACTATGAGCTTGGCTGCTGAATTTCCAAAAGTTTAGATTACAATCTCATTTTGTTTCTGATTTATTTTTTTCCTTAAAAATTGACATAGAAGTAGACAATTAATACACATTTTCCTGTTAAGCCAGAGTAGCTGCTGCCTCACAGGGCACTGCCATATTTTTTTGTGTGTGCGGACTTTTCCAAAAGATTCCTCAGAACATATTTGATAGCGCAGGAAATTATACCTAAATATTGTGGGGTGTGTAGATTGAAAATGTAACTATGTAGATACTGAGACTCCTAGTTGATACTAACAAGTACTTTTAATTTCCTGTCAGTCTATTTGACCAGTTTCATTACCTATTTGACTTCCCTTCGTGACAACATAACCCATTCCTAGTCTGCATATTCTGCAATAAAGCTCTTATTCACAACTTTTGTCTAAAATTAATGAACATCTTTCTAAATAAATTGCCTACTGCTTATTTAGTCATTTTACACTTTATTTGATACTTGAGTTTTACAATGTGTCTAAAAACATTTATATTTTCATTAATATATTGTTCCTGTAGATGTAACCTTAGTGCATATATTTTGTTGTTTTCTTTAATTGATAGTCTTATTATTTTCATTATATCATCTCACTTTCTATACCTTATATGACTTCTCTTTTGTCATTTCTCTGTCATACTTCTCTCTTTAGTTGGAGCATCTGCCCTTTTTTACATATTTTTTTGTTGTTTTCATCGCATTTTCCATACTGCAAATGCACAGGTTGCCCACTATTATCATTATGTGCTATCCGAGTAGACAGTTCTTAAAATAATGGAAGTGATTCAGCCAGGTATTCCAACAAATCAATATAAAAGAATGCAGGCATACATTCTGTGCAGGCTACATGAAAATAAATAAACCCGTATTAAGTTGTATATTTATTATTTTAAAAGGTTAATGAGTCATTCTGCAGAATATGAATGACCTGCAAAAGACCTTCTTCAAATCAGATCACGAAAAAATGCTCACACCCTCCATCTTCAGCCATAGGTACCTGCAAGTACTGTCACTGGATGTTCATGAAACTGAGATAAACTTTTTAGATGTCCATCTATTTAAAGATGGTGCAAATTTACAGACTTCTATGTATAGAAAGCCTTGTAGGAGAAATACACTGCTTCACCATAGTAGTATGCATCCTTCTCATGTTTTTAAGAACATTACTAAAAATCAAGCTTGTCAAGCTTCTAGATTGAACACTGATAATGATAGATTTAGGCATACTCTAAGTACTATGAAGACTGAGTTTTTAGCCCGTGGATATTCAGACAATGAAGTGGGCCCTGTATTGACAGACTTCTGTAGATAGGACCGGGTCAGCCAGACCCTATTTTTCTGGTAGACATGCTCTAGTTACATACCCTAGTAAATATAAAAATGATTTTTTTTAAGACCTGTTATCACTTTTTCAAGTGATGTAGGAATTGTATGTGATGTTATATGTAAGAATTGGCCCATTTTGACATCTGATAATACTATTTTTGATGTTGTAGGAGATGAACCTCATTTTTGTTTCAAGAATGGGGTTTCTCTTAAAATACAGCTTTGCTATGGTAAAAGAACTAATACTGCTCCCATTTCTGATAGAAAGGGGACATTTAAATGTAGGAATTGCTTAGCGTGTTAGTATATATCAGATGTTAAGACATTTATGCACCCATATAATGGGTTTACTTTTATCCTTAGATTTTATGCTGATTGTACCACAAAATGTTTGGTGTATCTTGCTTCCTGCACAAAGTGTGAACGTTTTTATATTGGTAAAATGACAAGGATGTTAAAAGAAAGAATTTTAGAGCATGTTGGATATATTAGAAACCATGACATGAATAGTGCTTTATGTAACATATTTATAGTTTTAATGATCATGCTTTTGAGTTCTCAGTGCTACAGTGTTTTAATTCCAGTAAAAGACGTGGAGACTTTAATAATATCATGGAGAAATTTGAGAGTAGGTGGATAATGAAGTTACAACCACATAGAAATCCGGTTTAAATGCATTTGTACCTCTAAAACCATTGTTAAAGGAACGTCAATTGATTCATTAATTAATTATTTAATTGTTTTATATCAACTGATTTTAATTGATTATAGTATATAATAAACTTGTGATTCATTTGTTTTATGTCTGATGAAGTGCCATGTTGTAGGCATGAAAGTGCTTACATTTTAATAAAATGTTTGTTTCTGCCTGAGGTCCTGGTGGTCCTGGAGTACTTTTTGCTAGTAACTGCAAGTACCTAAAGAAACCTACAGATTCATAATATTAACTCATCTAATACAATACAACTGACTCACCTTGGCAATTCAAAGTGGCTACTAGTAAAAAATAGGGAAGAATACCTCTTTTTGCAGTTTAGTATTTATGCTATTATAGTAGGACCATTGTTTCTCCTTGTTGAAAAATGAACATAAGGGAAGAGTATTAATAAATGATTTTCCTCTCATGTGGGATTCAGTGAATAAGAAACAATGATAAATCACCTTAAAGTTGTTTACTGACATTTATACTCAATTCTGCTTCACATAGGGATGCCCATTCCTATTCCTTAAAAGATATTGAGTATATAGGTTCATAGGTAAGTACTCAACTAGTTGCCCTTGTGGGCTATTTTAAACCTAGACAATTTCTTGTTTAAGAGGTAAATACTTCAAGCATTATGTCAACCTCCACCCCCTAAATTGTAAGCAAAATGTTTTTGAACCCTACATCAGCTGTCTTCTTTCTCTAAAGTCACTGCACTTACACCTTGTGCAACAGTGAAAGTTCAATGTATAAACATTTGCTAACAGCCTGGGGCAGCCCACTAGACCCAAGTGACCCATTCAGGACCAACCCAAGAATATTGTCTGGTGAAGTAACTTGACAGAGTCACATAGAAGACAAATTAAGGCTGAGGGAATCAAACAATGTACTGCAGGAAGCATCTCTAACAGTACATAGCCTTACTCAGATGCGCCAAGTTCATATCAAACAGTGCTTTCCACACCTGTCTGCCTTCAACTGCTGCCATGAAAATAGCAGTAACAGTAAAAACAGCTTTTTATGCCGTGCTACACAAGTCTCAGTACAGTTCACACAACAACATGATATAGTTCTAAAGATGTTACTGTCTAACTACAATGAGCTAAATGCTATCTGGTACACAACCTTTCAAGAAACAGCAATATGGGAGTGTGTGACCAAGATGCTGACTGAGTAACAGCAACTTTTATCAGCTCTGTTACAGTTTGATTTTTCCTGACAGGAAATTTATTTTTTTAATTATACATTTTATTTTTGTACAAATAATAACAAGTAAATATATCTAGTAAAGGAATATTAAAAAGAATAGTTTAATTTTTAAATTTCCTGTCAAAATAGCCTTTGGAAGTTCTCTGTCTTCAAATCCAACATGAGCCACTCAAAAGGAAATACTCAGGACTCTTCATTAAGGAAAGATATACAGTTTGTTCTCACCAGTCTACAGGTGATCTGTTTTAAAATGGATAAAATGGACAATAAAATTGAGAACTTCAAAGAAAATACTTCAAGACAAATGAAACAACTACAATAAATATTAAATCAACAAACCCCCAGATATCAGGGATAGAGGATGCTATGAATGATTTTGAAGGACGACTGACATAAAATAAGCACAACCTGGAATTTTTACTAAAACAAAACACCTTGCTGCTGGAAAAGATTGATGACTTAGAAAATAGATCCCACAGGAACAATATAAGAATTTTTGGATTACCCGAAGGCATAGAAAATGACAACATGACAAACTTCCTAACAACTTGGATTCCTAAAACCCTTGATCTCCCAGAAGGTTTGTCTTTTGGAATTGAACATGCCCATAGATCGTAATCAAAAATAACATCTCTCTCAAATAAATTAAATCCAAGATCCACAATTGTAAGATTTTTCTCAATGCAAGATAAAGAAATGATTCTAAAGACAGCTTGGGCAAAGTCCCTTATTAAAATCCAAGATCAAATAATAAGGTTTGATAATGACTTTTCAGCTGCAGTAAAGTCTAGAAGGAAAACATTTTTACCTTTAATAAAAGAACTTAAAAAAATGTTAGGTCAGAGCACACCTGCTCTTCACAGCTAGACTAAAAATCTTTCTCACAGATGAAGCACAAATCTTTGAAGACATGGACAATGCTATAACATAAATAAAAATGAAAGAGGTTCTAGATAAAACAGAGGAAATGGAATGGAATAACAACACATTAAAGAGACAAGCAGAAAGGAATAACTGGAAAACCAGTGAAAAAAAGAAGTTAAAAGAAAAATTACTTAACTTATCTATTTGCTTTTCAGCTAAACATCAAATAATTAATAATGTTCCTCAGTTAACAAAGCTTTGCAAGTAAAACTTTCATAAAGAAAAGAAGTACCTCAGATTCAACATCTATTATCATGATATATAAGGTAAATTTAGTTATTTAACATTATGTACGTATGTTACAAATTATTTATAAAATCTCTCAGTTTAATGCCACTAGGGATACATATTTGATAATACAAAAGCAACCGTTTCCTCATTTCATCCTTCATATAAATAAGTCTTATTAAAACATCTTATAAATCTTGACTTATTAACACATGATAAAATCATTAATATCAAAGTTCATTTGCAGTAATGACATCTGATCTAATAGAAAAATTCTGGTTCATATATGTGTAATGTAAAATCTAAACAATGTGTCCTTTACTGTTCAGTAAATTTGGAATATTTACATAAAAAAGGGGGGAGCATGGTTTCCAGGTTCATAGATTAGTACTAGGCAAACTGCCCTTGCAAGCTATTTTAAGTTTAGCCAATTATACCTTGTGAGCCTCAAACCCTGTACTTTGTGTTTGTAAGGCAAACACCTTAACCATTAGGCCAACCTCCCAACCTGCCTTGGTTATTGCCTTCAAGAAGGCAATAACCTTCTTGAAGTATTGACAGTAACTGTATAAGACATATAATATATAGATGCAGCTAGGAATAGAAAATATATTTAGGAGTGAAACTGCAAGGAATGACTGCTAGCACATAGTTTGTTGTACATTTTAGTAGTTCGTGTAAGTTCTGGTAATGTTTTTAGAATGATTACTGCAAGTTAGGTGTGGGTATGTGAATTAAATGCTTTGTGAAAGTACAGATGCCCGCGAATATTGCAGTGTGCTATTTAGATAGGTTTGAGGCTTTAGAATCCTAAAACACTGCATCTGGATTTGCGATTAACTTGTATGCCACAAGAAAGAGAAAAGCTAGTTAAATATAGCCCTTACCTTAAGCAGCTTGATAATCTTTTAATTCCCGCCACAGTCACGAGGTAAAAGCCTCGATTAATAAGTAAATCCTTGAGCACTGAATGCACAGAGATGAAAATGACAACTTAGCATTAAAATCGGAAACTCTTCCGGTTACCACAGCAACGTCCTCACATCCTATACACTTGTACGAACACACAAGCTGCTATAATACAAGGATAAATCTTTTAAGCTTTTTAGAAAGCATAATTAATTATTTTAAGATGCTAATAATATATAAATTAACTGTTCCTTCTTATGAGATGATCTCATAATAAAAAAGAAAAAAAAAAACAGAAACCGATCTTGTCTAACAGAAGACTGCTAATGTCTTACAGTCGAAAGAAGCTATTTAATAGATAGTCACATGAGATGTACAAACATTTTAAGAAATTGGATCAACTAGCAAGTGATTGTATATAGGACAGTGTCCTAAAAATGTTTTATAATTAATTTGTTTATACTACTGCTGGATTATAGAAATACAGTATGAACAGAATTTTTGAATTTAATCACTTTAGAAATACATGGTTAAAAGGGAACAGTGGTAAAGGGGTATGGACTTGATGTTTTGTAAATTATATTCTATTATTTTCTGTACTAAATGATACCTTGAATATTTCTTTAAGCATAAATGTCATAGCTTGTATAATTTATATATACAAGTTTAAAAAGTAGGACACAGTCATATACTGTCCATTCTTAAACTGACTTATGGTGAAACTGTGTTTGCTTATTCTTGATTGACTTATGTATAATTTCCATAATATAATCAAAAATGACTGATCACACTCACAGTATTAGAAACACTATAAAGTAAATGCTTCTCTTATATATTGATATCAAACAGCCCAGAAGTTTACATACTTATATTGTATGCCAAAAACAACAGGAGGATACTAGTTCTATTCCCATGTCGGGAACATGGTATATGTTTATATGTACATGATGATTCTAATGTGAAGGGAATGGGGATATTTACTTTTGAGGCTCTGATTTATAGGTCCTTGCTTATGCACTTATATCCCATGGATATTAATTGATACATAACAATGACATTATTTAGATAAGTGACTAATTTGTCAAACTAAACTGAATTCAAGCCAAGACATCCGAATATTAATAAGGTGATAATTGGTACATTACATTACTTTCCAAAGCAACTCCTTTTATTACATATGTAAACATCATATCTGAGACAAAAGCTTTGGTTGGCAAAAATAACAAGGAGAAGAAGAATCTGTCAGTGTAAACCTGTCAAGCTTACCATTTATTAATAAATATAAACATTCATAATTCACTGGGAAATTGAAATAGTGACATTTTTGAAGGGTAAAAGAATTTTACAGAAGTAGTAAGGTATAATGATGTATTTGACAATATTGGCTGTTATCATTTAAGTAGTGCTATCATATTCTCATATTTTTATTTTCACTCACTTAATGTTTCAGCAAACATGATGTGTGACAAGGTTTTACTATATTCAAAATGGTGGATATATAATTCATTTGAGTGTTATGATGACTTAGATGTAAGTTAAAATGTTTTTTTTTTTTTTGAGTAAGGAGGCTACAACAGTGCATCTAATTAATACATTGTTAAATATAACAAAAACACATGCACTATATTCTAAACAATTAATGAATTGATATGGCTGGAGGAAACTTGCACTTGATGTATTTACAAATGATTTGTTGACATGTTGATGTTAATATTTTAGATTGTTATGTATAAATTAATGTTCTGATACATTATAAGCATTAAGTGTAAGTAAATAGTACCATTCATTCTCAAAAGTGTCATGAAATAGCTGTCAAATTAGATGTCTTCTATCAGTTTCAACTATAAAAAAGGGGAAAGAAAAGAGATATATAGTGAAAGAATAGAGGTAATGAAAAACTATGGAAATTATGAACACATGATGAGTAAAAAAATCTTAAAATAAAAACTTTAACTCCAACAAACTGAATGAAACTTGGAATTAATAGAAAGCATTTTATACTATTATATAAATGTCTACTTCTTATATATAATTTGCTAACATCTGTTGAGAAGATAAGATAAATAATAATCTATCCTCAGACATAAGTTATTTCATGTTCTAAAACCGATTTGTTGATATATCTTATTAATTTACATGATTAATAATAAGAACGATTATAAAATAAGTAGCAGACTGATGGTTAGCTCCACATTAGTTTCTATTGTATGGAGGGGAATACTTTGATAGTATTCCTATCTAACATATACATTTACATGATACCATCATATAGAGGAGTGAATGAAAAAGTTATACACAGTAAGAATACTACAAAGATTAATCTTAATCTTAATCTCATTGATATAGCACAATGACATCTTTGAACTGCTTATCACTAAATATTAATGTCTTAAATATTGGATGTAAAAGAGGGACCTTATTTAGATACTTAAGAATGCACAATTCTCAGGTCATTTTTTACAAGAGACACATTTATTGCAATATGATATTAACAGACTTAATCCCAAAATGTATACAGTATTAGCAAGTTCACAGTATTCACAAAAATAGAGGTATAACAATACTCTGGAAAAATACCATTCCTACACCTAAAATAATCAATACTTATAAGGATGATAAAGGATTAATGTGTTCAGTATCATTAGAAATTAACAAAAAATATTACACATTCATTAATTTATATTGGTTTCCTGGGACAGGTGTAAAAACTGTAAAGAAACAAATGGAACAAATTATAAATCAATCAAAAGGAAGTCTTATAAATGCAGGAGATTTCAATTATATAACAAAAGAGGAAGACTCGAACTCCATAAAAAAAGAAAACTTTCTCCAAAGAACTTAAAATATATAAAGGCTTAATGCAACTTACTGACATTCAAGATTATGCTAACCCCAGATTCACTTTATTTTAAACACTATTCCCATAGACATGGAATACAAGTGAGAACTGACAGAATATATATAGCTTTAGACCTAAAAAATAATTTAGATAGCGTAATGACTATAACTTGTCCACTTTCTGACCATAATGCAATAACTTGTCAACTTATTTTAAAACAAAACTCTAGGAATCCAATAAGATGAATACCTGTGTATATAACTACCTTAAAAAAAATTAAAGAATTTCTGCAAAAAGAGACTGGGATCTATCTAAAATCTAATAGCACACAGGATACTTCTAAAATATTCATCTGTGATGCATTCAAAACATATATATATATATATATATATATATATATATATATATATATATATATATAGCTGGAGTATATATTGGTATGCTTATAAAAAAACAATGGGATAGAGACCTAATAGAACTACAAAAAAAAAAAAAAATAGATAAACTGCAACTTGAGAATCCAAATACAAATCCAGATAAATTGCAACAAATAAACAAAGTAATAAGTAAGTATCTAGAGACTCTAAATCACAAAACAAAGATAAACTTAGAAAGAATGAAAATTATTAATCATTCAGTCAATCCAAAATATATGCATAAACTAGCTATGAGAACTAAAATATATAATAAGCCTAATAACATTAAACAAATATTTTCACCCTCCAAAAATAGGAATGTCTCTGATCTAGATGATATATTAAAAGAGTTTAAGAACTAGTTCACAAAAATTAATGAGGAGAACAAGTTAATAGATTCAAATGAAAAAATAAAACATTTCTTAAGAAAATATACTAAGAAAAAATGAAATACTGATCAGATAAAAATCATAGATAAACCTATATCAATTACTGATTTAAAGTCACATATTAAAAAACTAAAATTAAATAAAGCCCATGGAAATGATGATATTATCTCTGAATTCTAAAATTAATGACTAATAAATCTCTGAATATACTACTTGAAGTTTTCAACATGGTTAAGAATTTAAAAGCAGTTCCCCCCTTTTGGAGTTATTCTCTTCTCACTACTATACTAAAGGCAGATAAAGACCCAATACAATGTTCATCTCATAGACCAATTCCATTGTTGAATGTTGATTCTAAGTTATTTATGGCTATACATACAGATAGAGTAAAACAATTTCTTCCTTCTTTAATAGATAACAATCAAACAGGCTTTATTTTACGTAGAAACGTATGTGATAATATAAAGAGAATAATGTCATCAATTGATTTGTCCAACAAAGCAAAAGAAAATGTAACAATTGTAAGTCCTTATATTAATTGTGCTTTCAATTCTGTAAACTGGGAATAACTTTCACTAGTATTAGAAGAAAGTGATCTTTCAAATAAATTCATACAACTCATTAATCTTCTATATATTAATTCACAAACATATATAAAAATAGGCCCATTTACATCAGACCCAATAAAGTTAACAAAAGGGACTAAACAAGGATGCAGTCTATAACCAATACTATTTACATTAGTTATTGAACACTTTGCCAACCTTATAAGATTACATAAGCCATGGTGGTGCAGAGGTAGCACTGTCACCTCACAGCAAGAGGTTATCCCGTTCAATTCTCAACTGGAGCGCCTTCTGTGTGGAGACTACATGTCCTCCCCACAGTCGAGTGGTGTTTGAAAGACATGTGTGAATGGGCGTGCCTTCGTTGAAGGTTGGACATTGGGCTGGCACCTCGGCACCATAAAAATTGACTGCCAATCATTAGCAGACCGGTGTTCCACTGTGGCGACCACCAACTGGGAAAAGCTGAAAGAAAAATGACAACAACTGATATTAAAGGTGTGTCAAAGAATATGGAGTTAATAATTAGAATCCAATTATTTGCTGATGATATTCTTTGACTTTAAAAGATTATAATAAATCACTCACAACACTTTTTGCTATAAATGAAGACTTTCCAAGAAAATCTGTTCTCACCTTCAATGAAAATAAGATGAAAATTCTACCTATAAACTAAGATAACACTAATATGCAAGACATTTTTAAGAAATATATAGTAAAAGAAAGACAGTTAACATACTTAAGAATAATTATTGCAGAAAACATTAAAAAGGTAATAGATATCAATTATGAGACTACTTTAGAAAATATTGAAACCCATACAAGTAACTGGAATATGTATTTCTTTACTATGGATGAAATGCTCTCTATTATTAAAATGATTATACTCCCAAAAATGTTATATTTAGTACAATCCCTTTGTTTATCTCCACCAAAAATCCATTATAAAGAAATGTAACTCAGTGATTCTAAAGTCCTTATGGTTTCCCAATAAACCAAGGATAGCACTAAATAATCATCTTAGAGACTGGTCAAATAGGCATATTAGTTTACCAGGCATTTAATTATATTCCATTGCCCCAGTCACCAAAACAATTATTTCATGTTCAAATCCCTACTATACTGCTGTATGGAAATCTATTTTGGACATTTTTTTAACTCAATTGATGTTTTTGAGACATTCTAATAAACGTATATCACCTCATAATTCCATGTATTGGTTATTAAAAGAAAAATGTATAAACAACTCTAACCATAAAACTAACTCTGACATAATTAATATAACAATAAAACATTTAGAACATTTTTACTCAAGAATCCATCTTACAGGGCATGGTTGTTCCTTATTTTCCAATACCTTACACAGAAAATAATATCACTTCTTCCAATGAGACAGTTATGAAACGTTTTAAAGATAATAACTTAATGTATTGGTCTCAATTGACACATAAAGAGAACACTTTATCATCTTTATATATACTTAAGTATAATTTGGAGAAAGAATATTGGTTACATGTTCAAAATTGCATACAATATGTTGACAAAAGAATAGAGATTATAAAACCTACAATTAAAAAAATCTTTCCCAAAATACATTGAAAATTTATCAATATCTATACAGCAAAAAATAGAAACTAACAATATATTATCTAAAATATCTAAAATAATAATAATAGAGATACAATTTATTAAATAATCATACTGGAACTATTATAATACCATAAACAAAGAATTCACAAGTGAAGAAAATAAACAATTAATATTAAAATCATCCAAATTAACAACATCATCACTTAAATGGAAACTGTTCACCTGGAAATATATGCATAGAGCGTTTTATACACCACATAAAATAGAAATCATATCTAAAACCATAACTACTTATTAGAGATGTAAATCAGATAAAAAAGCTGATTGGGAAAATATATTTGTTGACTGTGTTAAAGTTAAAACATTTTGGAAAGAAGTTAATAATTTTTTTATAAGCTCTATTCTCTGACAAATTTACTTTGACCAAATCTTTGATTTTCTTCAATGCCCCTATTCCTGATTGTGTTACAAAGGTGAAATATCCAGTTTTATGGAGCATATTGCCATTTGCAAGGAAAGTAATAACAAGTAACTGGAAAAGCAACATTGTTCCCTCTTTTAAAGAATTCAGAAACATTGTTTTGGAAGTTAGCCATATGGAGATCATTACTATAAGAACAAGAACAACAAGAATCACTTCCTCATATAACTCATGGAAAGGACTAAACTAACTTTTAAACAAGCAATGACTGAACTATGGTATTGACTGGAATAAATATGTGTATGTAATTAGTATGTATAGACACCCTTTGTAAACAGTTATTTTGTTAGTTAACGTGTTTTTGTTCTTTAGTTTCTTATAGAAAAGGAATTAATTCATATTTTACTCTGATTGATATTTTAATTCTTTAATTGTTGTTATGAATCTTTTTTTGTTTATACTTATTTTGAAACTTTAATAAAAAAATTATTAAAAAAAACAGCAATATGAAGAAGCATCTCACAGGGGCTTGAAGGATATTCACATTATTTGTTTTGTTTATTGACATATTGTTAATATTCATATTTACACAGTTTGACAATGGAAAATATCTCTAAAGACCTGAAAACATATATCTGTCTTCAAGTCTTTATTTGCCAGGAAAATACAGAAGTATTATTTATAGTAGGAATATGGTCTAAATGAAACCCATAGGAATACCCTCACTGCATGGAAAGTTAATATAAAATAGAAGCTTTGGATTTAGAAATACAACTTATTCCAAATGGTGAGTAGAACAAATGTGAAGTCAAAAAACTTACAATGCACACATTTCTGCATGTTGCTGGAGAAGAAGCTTTGCAAATATTTAACAGTTTATTTTTCTTAATGTGGTTAAATAAAAAAAATAATAGCAATTACAAGGAAGTGCTGTAGTTACTGTGTGCTCAGGAAACTGTACTGTTTATTCACCATTTGCAGTTTGTAAAGGTACTGAGCTATATAGAGATTAATGATGCATATGTTACAGAGCTGAAGAATCAGACCAAATACTGTAAATATTGTTAAACTGCATGATTCATTAACATGGAAAGAACAGTTTGTAGTATAAGAAATAATCAAAGATTGGCAGGATTTTATAAAAATAAGGTTTGACTTTTTCAAAAGATGTGGTTGTATGTAGAGCACACCAAGCTGTGAAGCTGTGAGTAAGCACTTAATTGAATTAACTTTGGAAAAGGTACAACATAAGTGTTTGGGTAAATGTAAATCTAATAAAAAGATAAAAAATAAGAACAAGAATAAAAATATTTTGTAACATTAATGATAAAAATATTTTGCAACATTAATGGATATGTAGAGAAGAGGCATTGTTTCGCAGAATATATGGCACAATTAAAACTCAAGCTTAGTAGTCATATAACTGCTTCCTCATCACTATATGGGCATGGTGCAGTTTTCCTGGGAAAAACAATCAAGAGTTGCCATCATTGAACTATTATACTTAAAGGTGAACAGTTCTGAATTTTCTGCAGTAGAATCTAGAAGGAGCAGCTCAGGGATAGGAGAAAAGGGTCTTGGGAGCATTAGATATATTCTGATATGTGAACTACTTAACTTCATGAAGAAGAAGAAATGGTAGTTCAGTGCTGAACTGGAGCAAGTGGTGATCAGACCAAGAGGCTCAGAGTTTCAGGAAGGCAGTTTGATCTCTTAAAAAATGGCCCACTGAATTACATAATGTTCACACTGGTCATTTGCCACCACAGTGTAGGTTATGAGGAATGTATTTAAAATTTAAGGGGGTTACAACAAGTGCATATGCTGTTTTTACAATACTAGTAGCCATTTCTCGTGCTGTCTGTCACATTCAAGCCATTATTAGATATGATTAATATATACTGTTTTTCTACTATGCTTGAATCTATCAGAGAATATCTTCTATTGAAGCTAAGACAGAAAAATTTGGGTCTATATTATAACATTGAATTCTACAAAGATTGAATGTTATAATATCGACCCTGTAATGTCGAACACTGAAAACAGCGAAGGTGCAGGACACCAAATTCTTTCCCAGGGAAAGAATTCGGTGGGCATTTGTTGTGGCTTCGCTGTTTTCAGCGTTCGATATGTTGGAACGTTACGGGTCGGGTTCAGGTAAGTGTGCGATTGTGTGTAGGTTAGAGTTAGGGGTCGGGTTAGGTGTGTTAGGGTTAGGGAGCAGGTCAGGTAAGTGTGCGGTTGTGTGGACATTAGGGTTAGGAGGTGGGTTAGGTGAGTTAGGGTTAGGGCGCGGGTGAGGTGAGTGTGCGATAGCAACGGATCTTAGGGTTAGGGTTGGGTTAAGGTAAGTGGATAGCTAGTAGTGTGTGTAAAGTTTAGTTTAGGTTTAACTGTAGGATTTTAAGTGTATGTGTGTGGATTGCTGTTTTTTGTGTGTGTTTGAGTTGTGTGTATGTTTCTCGGAATAGCAAATCTTTTCCCTGGGAAAAAATTTGCTATTCTGATTGTTCAATGTTTTCGGATTTTGGTGTTTAGGGTTCGATATTATAACATTCGATCTTTGTAGAATTTGATGTTATAATATAGCCCCGAAAAATTTGACCATTTAAGCTTGCAGTCAGTTGCATGCATATCAAGGTAGTGACTTCACCAAGGTAGTTAGATAGCAAACTTCTTCCTTACTACCTAACAAAGCTGATAAAACAAAGTACTTATAGATGGTGTGAATGTAATTGCTGGTGTTCTTCTGAGCCTAAAATGGATACATGCTCTTTTCTGAGTTAATTAACTAAAAACACACTGATGGCAGGCACTATGTGAAGTAGTTACCAGCTCTAGCCTGACTAGACATTTGTGACAGCCTGTTGGCCTAACCCTTCTTGCTTGTACCTTTTTCAAGCTATCCCCTAAACTGTTACAGAAAAGTGACCCCTCATGACTATGAACCTGTCCTCAGTAACACTGCACATAAAAGGCATCTGTTTACTGCTAACTGGGTCCTGTCAACAGACAATGCCAGTTCTACACTGAACAAGTACTGTAAAGTTTTTGTTCTGTTAAGTTCTGTTTCCTTGTATCACACTCAGGCCTAATACGTTTTTTGCCTTCACCATACTCCCCCACACCCTCAGACCCCTTGAAAATTCAACACTGGCTTCTCACACTGTGTCTCTTAGATGCATCACACTAGTCCAGCTGTTGATGGCTCTACCTCATTAACAAAGCTACATCTATGGCTATGAAAACAATCTATTCCCTCTCCCTTCCAAAGACCTCACAGTCTGACTAAGGCTGCCATAATGGAATTTAACAGGATTACAATTACAATGATGTTTGCTGCCTTGTCATCACAAATGAAGAACTGAAGACTTGACTATACTATCCTACACTAGCACACTGTGAATAATTTTCAGTGAACTGACTAAAGTCCAACATTCCTGACTCTTCTTTCTGTCTTCCCTCCTTCATCCTCTCACCTGTCCCTACCGCTACAATTAAAAAAATGCTACAAAAACTTAAACCTACCACCCTTGCTGCAGGTAACCTACCAGCTAACTTCCTAAAAACAGCAGCTGACTCCATATCTTACCCTGTTTCCATCCTTATTAACCATTCCATTCAGGAATCCTACATCTCACAGCTATGTAAAGTATCATACATCATCCCTCTTCATAAAGGCGGAAACTCCTATGATTTCTCTAACTACCAACCCATAGCCATCCTAACCCACTTTTGTTAAATACTACAAAGGTGCATTCACTCTCAAGTTATGCACTTCCTAAACTCTAACAATCTTCTCTCTCCCACACAACACGGCTTCTGGCAATACCATAGCACAACTACTGCCCTCTTCTCTTTTACAAATACAGTTAACCTTCACAGAAATAAGAACAGTTTCATATCAGCAATATACTTCGCCCTATCTAAGGCATTTGACATGGTGTCACACACCATACTACTAGACTTCATGGCCTCCCTATCCTTTGCCCCTTCCACTGTAGCCTGGTTTAAAAGCTACCTATCGGACAGACAACAATCTGTCCAGTGGCAGAACAAACTATCTCCACTACGTCCAATCACTATAGGAGTCCCACAAGGTTCAGTAATAGGCCCACTACTCTTCTCTGTATTTACCAACAACCTTCATACCTCCACCCAACATGCCAAACTTATACAATATGCAGATGACTCAACGCTGATCTGCTCCACACCATCACTCACTACCCTACAAAGACTCACTCAGAATCCTTTACCTCAGTGGAAAATTGGATTACCCAGATCCAACTCATCCTCAATTCCAACAAGATTAAATTACTCATATCCGCTCCCAACAAAATTAAACCCACCCATCAACCTTTCATAATCACATCCAAAAATGGTACTAACATCTCCCACACCGACCACACCAAACTCCTTGCTGTAGAAATTGACAATAAATTACTATTCAATGTCCTTATATCACAATCAAAAAGGTCCACAAAAAATGGGTACACTATACAGACATAGAAAATTCCTGTCTTATCAAGCACAGATTGCACTAACCCAAACACACCTACTATCCACCCTTATGTACGTTGCACCAATCCTTACCCATACAAGAAAACAGGACCTTGAACAACTTGAGTCATGCTACAATAAAATTGCCAGATTTGCTAGTAACTACTACACCTTCAAAAAACATCACTGTCGAGCATTACAAGAGCTTAAATGGTTAGAGCTTCCTCAACTACTTAACTATCACAAATTAATACTTGCCTACAATATTGGGAATTATCCTAACAAAACTCCATCCCTAAAAAACTCCTAGCCCAGTACGTGTCAAATTGCCCCTTCCGCTCTTCTGAAAAATCTCTCCTCTGTATCTCTGCAGCCAATAACTCTGCAGGTAAAGCTCTGTTCTCCCACAACATAGCCAGGAACTGGAACAACCTTCCCACTACTCTAACCTCTGTTCCTTCAACTACTCTGTTTAAAAACTCTCTCAAAGCACACCAAGTAAATTCTTGGCTATGCCCATACATCACATAAAACCCCTACCTCATATAACATGTAATCAACTAGCTACTCTCATAGAATTCTGTTGTTATCCTAAATCTCAGGAATCCCTACTGGTAACTTCAAAATTTAATTTTTATGCATGATTTAAGATTTTCTATTTCTGTTAAAAGTGCCTTAAGGCTGCTATTTTTTTATATGTAACTTGTACAGCATGCTTAACTATTATTGTTACTTGCACGGAGCTTTTCTCCCCGGGCCTCCACTGTAAATGGACCTGTGTCTAGTCGGACTATCCCGTAAACAAATGTAAAATAAAATGTGAAATATAATAAATAAAATAAAATAAAAAAAATATTTCAGAAGAAACAGATCAGGCAAAAGATTTGGTGAAGTAGTGCTGGTAAGCCTCAGATATGTGGATTCAGGCTACAGCCATTACCTACTATAAAGGTTTTGGTGAGAAAAAGTTGGAATGGATAATACTGAAGCTTCTGTTTCATGGGTATGGCAGATTAGAGATTTCTTGCATTTACATTCCAACCATCAAATCCATTACATCTCTCAAGTCAGTGTTACTTGTCAGGTAAGCCAACACTAAGCTTAAGAAACATCATGCTAGAAACTTCAAGTTCAATTAGCTTAAGAATATGGTAGCTGATGAGCAAAGAAACACTGAGAATTCTCTTTAATCCAACTTGTCAACTATGGTTTACCTCCATATGGCCAACTGGTGGATGGTCGAACCCAAATGTCTGAAAGGAGTGCGGCAAAAATCCACATTTGGGAACAAAGATGTTGTGAATCGCAAACCCCTGCCCCCTTTTTGACCCATGTTAGCACTCGTTTTGAATGTAGAGTAGTCAGAAATGTTGTATTCGGTGTTTTTTGTGACACTCTGACCATTCGATATGCCAAAATGTGCTAAAGAAAGTCAGACATTTATGGGTTTGAATGCTGTGTGTTTGACTATATGGAGGTAAAATGTTGACTATTACATCTGACCTAACTAGTACTCTCACAACCACCCTGAATCGCACTAATTCCTTACTTCTCAATTGGCAAATAATCTCTCCTGAGATCTTATCTTATTCTTTCTACATGGACAAGATGTCAGCTGGGATGCACCTACATAACCCTGCACATTTGGCACATTGTATCCCTATTTGAGGAGCTTGTTTAAACTGACAAGCCTGAGATATGGAAAGCTTCAGACAACAAAATGGCTAAATTCCTCTAGTGCGTAGTGATTCCTTTCTGGAAATAGAAGCTCTTTTGTAAAACAGAGTTGGCTTACAGCTAGTAGTTCAACATGGTTGAGCAATCATCCTCTTAAACTTATTCAGCAAAAGTAGATAACATGGAAACCAATGTTATCATTCTCAGACTCAGCAAACTCTGCCACATTATTTCTTATTTTAGACATTTTCCTTATAGAATATTATTTTCCTTGCATTACATTGCACAACCTCCAATGTCCCAGTGCAACTCCATTCTCAGCATAACTTTATACACAGCAATAACAACTAACAAGGAATATCCCTTGCAGAAGTGCCTTTGTTTGTTAGAACACAGTCTTGAGGATTCTAAAAAACACACCAAAGCTGGTGTTAAGGGCTGTGCTAAAAAGGCCTGGTTTCCACGGTGTGGTATTTTGTGATTCAGAGACACATTAGCCACAATGAAGAAATAACTCAGTATCAGCTAATTTGCATGTCTCTTAACCACAGTTAAATGCAGCAAATGCAAGTTAACATTGGCAGGTGATGCATTGCATTAGCACATGCACATTCCCTTATTCATTCTCCCACACACAATACACAACTTCACACACAGACACAAACACGCACTCACACACACACACACACACACACACACACACACACACACACACACACACACACACACACACACACACACACACACACACACACACACACACACACACACACACACACACACACACACACTACACCACATAACCCTTACCCGTCCCTGAGTTAAAAGGACATCTGCAATGTGTCCTCATGTTTCCACTAGCCACAAAAATCACAGATGTTTAAACTTCAGTCATCAATATCAAACACTAGAGTTTCAGATTTCATACCCTTCAATACATATATGCTTATGCAAAAGCTGTTAACTTGGCAATTTTCCACACTTGCTATTGGAATAATTAAGATCCATCTCTGATTTTGTGTCTTGGTCTCACCATTAATTCTGGTTTTGTCAACACTACGAGATTGAGAGGTTTGCCTACACTATGAGGTTGAGAGGTGTACTTATACTTGTCCAGCCTCTCACCCACATAACCTGCTGCAGACATTGAATAATGCCCTCAGTCATTGAATAATTAAAAAAAATGCTGCTTTAGTATGTTAATTAGCATAGTTGGTTAATGCTGCTGTTTTCTGCATCATGAATGCAAGGTTTGAAGCCTCTGCCCCCCTTTCTAAGTTCTTTCTTTAATCTTTTAATGTCTTTCTCATGTCACCCCTGCTATCTAGTGGTGGTAAATAAGACTAATATCCATGGTGGGAGGATGCAGGGTTTAAATCCTTTTTTAATGCCTTTAAGACATGCTCAGCAGAGTATCCCTTGTGTCTAGTGTGCTGCCCGATCCACATTGTCTTTTATTGTTTTTAAGTGTAATTAAGGCACATTGTAACAAGTTATCCCAGTTAGATAGATAGTGATTACCCCCAGCCTGCATTATGTATAAATGCTGTTAAGGCATAATGTTAAGTGTAATTGCTAATGAGTAGTGGCTCTCCTTCATCCATTTTATATTTAAGTGCCATCAAGGCATGAGATTGAAAAGTTATCCCTGTTTTGTAGTGGTCCTCCCCAGTCAATGTTGTGAGATACTCTGCTTAATCTAGAAGAGGGTGGAGGTAAGACAGCCCCCCAGCACACACACACACACACACACACACACACACACACACACACACACACACACACACACACACACACACAACTCATCGTCTCTCTAATCCCGCTACTGTGACTTCTCAGGTAGATACACACTCACAAATACACACACATATGCAGCCCCTCACACACAAACATGCACAGGCACCCTAACACTACCTGACCACTAAACTCCTCAGCATGTACCTCTGCTGTGATGGTTGAACATAAGCTTTTGGTTATGTTCATTATCATGGACACCTAGAAGTGACTGTGTTAATTTATGCAGCCAAATGATTCGCTGAATCACTTGGCTGAAAAAATGCCTTACTACAGGTGGTTCCAGTGGAAAGCACATAACTAATTAGCATATGCCTCTTCCCTGGAATGTCACATTAACATCTAGCATAGTCACAGACACAGCCCACCATGGTGTTGCATGTAGCAATGTCCCTGAATATGAAAATGTTACCCCATGATTTACAGTCATTATACATCATGGGTTACCTTTTTGAATTCAGACCAGTATCTGAGATTTTGAAAATGAATTATGACTGTTCAGTGCCATCATGTACTCCTAGTACATAAAAATGTTTATCCTGTAGGTTAAGTGCCTCAGAATCAATTAATTATAACTACCATGAGAGGGCATCATCTCCTGTTGTGCCTGGTGTCTCAATCAGAAGGCAGTTATCTGGTTTAAGGTAGTGCAACAGGCATGTACCTTATTCATAACCTAAGACATTTAGACTTTTTTACTTTATAGAAATGGGACGGGAAACATTCAGATGCTGGAAGAAATCAATTGTTTTTTTTATGACCTTGTATAAAATAAGAAATGATGCATTTTGGTGCTTCATTCATCATACTCTTCCAGTGGCTCTGAGAAGGCTGTCCAAGAGTTGACTCATACCCGAACAACCAAATTTACTGAGTTGCCAGCTTATCGGTGGCATACATAACAACCTGTATAAATCCAAAATCATTCATAATGTCTGTAAAATCTTTCACAAAAGCCATAGAATTGTTATTGCTCAAGCTATATTAGTCACCCAGTGCTAATAATTTGGGTGAGATAACATTGCAATGAAGAGGAAATCTGTAAATAATATGATGGTGAAATCATTAAATGCCTACAATAAAGGATGCATGCTAGTGGGCAGCTGATACATAAGAAGGAACCTGCAATTTGTTTCTGTCCCCAGAGCACTCGTGAAGATTTTGGAAAACCATCAAGGTGTACCAGATTCAGCTCTGATTTAAAACAGATAACCTCCAATATTTTCACTTCTAGGGTACTTTGTACTGCTACATGTGAAGGCAATAAGGTTGCCAAGGGCGCCCTAAAACTGGAAAACAATCAGGACTCTGTCAGATATCCAAGGCTGATATTAAACTCCAATTTAGAAACAATGCATACAGACCTCACATTAGAAATCAGCATTTATATGGGTCCTGACTATAAAAGCCTGTAGAGTAACATATCATCCTTAATTATCAGACTTAAACAATATATTTGTTAGTCAAATGCAATTTCATGCAGTGCTGCAAGAGAAAACCTTATCTACTTACTCTAAGTGCCAAACTATACAGCACATATATGTGATCCAAGAATGTGTAAATGAGATGATCAAGTGCAGGGGGGGACCGCACAGACATCCCATGAAAACACCAGTAGGAACCAGATAAGTGCTTAGAGGGTCATAATTCCAGAATGCATTCTGAAAATAAATAAGTTAGTAACATTCTAGTAACAACAACATGGTTCAGTACAAGAAAATATTTGATTAGACAGCAGAGCCTGCAAAAGTTTAAAAATATTAATTGCAAGAGAAGTGATGGATTTTAAATTATGAGAAGGTCTAACTTATGTTCAAATTTAGGTTATTGTGTTCAATATGCAGTTATCATAAGATGAATAAATAAGCAAATGAGAAGATAAAAAGGCAAATTTCATGCATGACCAGATAAGAATCTTAAATCAGAATATTATAGTCTGTGAATGCATACAGACGTAGCAAGATAATAGTTCATTCCATGAACTTACTTCTCAAGCACACCAGTCTATGAAAAAAATCTCAAAGATGCAATTCTAAACAAGATTACATGGGCCAAGCAGTTAAAACATTGCCAAAGAAGAATGATACAGGCTGCCAGTACAGAGGTTGTGCGAACAGACAACATCACTTATTTAACTGCACAATACACTAAGTTATGGAAGCTTCAACCAAAAACAATGAAACAGCACTGGGATCACAGCCGAGTCCAGCAGTCATGGTATTGTCGGAGTTCATTCCATTCTCCACAATTACCCCAACCAAGAAGTACATCACTATCCTGGAGTGTAGGACTCATAAAACTGAATTGTCTAGGTGACACTGGCTGCATCCTTGCACAAGTTCAAAGCCATTGAGCACAACAGTCACAAATACACTTGTAAAAAATACAAGAACTAGACTTAATTGTAGAAAGGTACATAAAATCAAAAAGTATAAAATGGAAAAATATGAAAATACATAAAATGATTCCTTACAGAAAATTCACAGCAGCTCTTCTTGCAACCTGCAGCAGACAGCCACCACCATTTTGGGCCAGATTTAATTTGTGAGCCATTGCCCTGGTTAAAATGTGGTGACTGTTATAATAAAAAGGACTGAAATTTTGAAAATTGCAAGCCTGGATTTCCACTTTCCCTGAAGTACAGACATCTCAGAAGAAGCTTGTTATTTACAAGTAGAGGAGATAGCAACAATATATCCTTACTGGAAAGAGCAAAAACTGACAAATTTCTACAAAAAAATAAATTTTCAAAACTTTGAATAATCACCATTTCAAGTGTCAAAATTTTAGTAGTAAATCAAAAATCTTGATATGTAATAATGCTACACAAAATGCAATGCCATTTAGTTACATTTCCTAACTGTAATACTTAATAGAGGTTACGACTTTAAGAATAGACTAACCTCTTGGGCTTTTAATAAGATAATAAGACTGAGCTGTTGTTTATTGTTACTATTAGGGATAGGATTAAAGTTACACTTAGGAACATTATAGGTTCAGTGATGTTTAGTGTTTAACTTAGGATTTTTTTTTGCTCACCAGAGGACCTTACCCAAAACCTCCTCTACCTGTGCTGATTTGGAACATTTATTCCTGGAGATGGGAAACAAGCATTCCCAGGCTAGAAAAGAGCCCGCCCCTACAACCCATTCATTCCTGAGGATGGGAGCCAAGCATTCCCAGGCATGGTGAGAGCTGTTCAGTCCATTTATTCCTGATGATGGGAGCCAGGCATATTCAGGTTGGTGAGAGCTTTATAACTCATTCATTCCAAGGGATGAGTGACAGCCATTTCTGAACTAGGTGAGATTCCTGCAGTCCATTCATTGCTGGGGATGGAACAAGACATTCTCAGGCTTGGTGAAATCTGTACAGTCTGTTCATTCCTGAGGGTGGAAGACAAGTAATCCCATGCTGGGTGGGAACCCTGCAGCCCATTAATTCCAGAGGATGGGAGCCAGCTTTTCTGGGCTAGTGGGACTCCTACATCCCATTCATTCCTGAAGTTGGGAGCCAAGCATTCTTGGGCTTGGTGAAAGCCCTATAGCCCATTCTTTCCTAAGGTTGGGAGACAGGCATTCCTGGGCTTGGTGACAGGCCCACTGCTCATTATTTCCTGAGGATGGGAGTCAGGTATTTCCAACCTAGGAGAGAGGTCTACTGCCCATTAATTCCTTGAGATGGTATCCAGGCATTCCTGTCTATGTAAGCCCATTCTTTCTTTCTTTGTGATGGGAGCCAGGCATTCCCAGACTATATGAGAGCCCAACAGCCCATTACCAGGCTGGGTGGGAGCCCTACAGCCTATTCATTCCTGAGAAAGGAGGAAGGTATTCCCAGACTTGATGTGAGTCATACAGACCAATAATTCCTGAGGATGGGAGACAGACATTTCTCGGCATGGTGAGAGCCCTATAGCCCATTCACTCTTGGAGATGTGCTTGGTGAGAAACCTACAGTCCACTAATTCCTGAGGATAGAAGACAGCATTTCTGAGCTAGAGAGAATACATCCCCTTCATTCCTGGAGATGGAAGTCAGGCATTGCTGGGCTTGGTGAGAACCTTCATCCCATTAATTCTTGAAGATGAGATCCAGACATCCTAGGCTAGGTGAGACTCCTTCAATGCAGTCATTGCTGAAGTGGGAGCCAGCCATTTCTAAGCTACATGAGAGGCCCCAGCTCTTTCATTCCTGGTGATGGTAGCTGGACATTTCTGGGCTAGGTGAGAGCCCTGCAGTTCATTCAGTCCTGAGGTTTTAAGCCAGGAATCCATGGCCGTAGTGAAAGTCCTACAGCCATTTATTACTGGAGATGGGAGACAGGCATCTCTGGGGTTAGTGAGAGGGCCACAGCCAATTTATTCCTGGGAATGGGATCTAGGCATTCCAGGGCTAGGTGATAACCCTACAGCCCATTTTTTCCTGAGGATGGGAACCAATTATTTGCATGCTAGTTAAGAGCCCTACAGACCATTCAATCCTGATGTGGGAGCAAGGTATTCTCAGTGTAGGTAAGAGCCCCATTCCCATTCATGCCTGATGATGGAAGCCAAGCATTCTTAGGTTAGGTGGGAGCCCTACATCACATTCATTATTAACCTGACATCCAAACTGGACCCCCATTCTCTGGTGAGAATCAATTGATAAGTATCAGACTGGCTTGCTGGTTTCTATTGGTATCACCTCTTTATCATTTGTTCCAAGGTCCACTATCACTGTCTCTTGAGGGGAAGCATATCTCCATACATGGAGTTCTCCATATCTTTCAAGTACCACTAAACTTCAGTGTTCAATCAGTAGGCTTGGACTTCACTGAGATTAACAGCTGGTACTCCTACTAGGTATCACCCATGTAACAAGCCAGAACCGCCTCCCTTCTCTCAGCATGGGCGAAGTGGCAGTGAGTACTCATTCCCATCCTCCCACACACCTGAGACACCAATCCAACTCAGGTCACCTGCACTGTAGTCATGGATTTATCCTTCTATGCCACAGAGCTGGCTGTTTTGCTTTTTTTTTTAATTTTTATTTATTTTTTTTAGCACTAGGTCTGAATATGGCTGCATTTCATTTTAATGTTCGATTTGAAGTTAACGTGTGCTTAGGGTATTACATCCTAGACTAGATTATATTATGATTTTCCCCCCACAAAAGCAGTGAAAATAACCGTGTGCATTGTTTAGATGAAATTGATATACTTTTTTCCCTTATTTTTTGTTTCTCCAAATACTTTGGGTTTCTAATACTCTGACTGGGTTCGGATCACACTCCTAAAGCAGGGTAAAGCTAGAGTTCATAAAATTACTATTGCTTCAATTTTTGATGTTAGCCAAGAGTGCTCTTCTCAGCATCAACAATATAGCCAGAATTGCCGCCTTCTGAAGTTCATATGGGGGGGTTCATGTATTGATAGTAAATTTATGGATGATTGTACATTGTACATACTTATTTATTAGTTGTGTTGTTCCTACTACTATTATGGGAAGTACATGAGTGTCTTTCTTCCACATTACTGTCATTTTTGCTTGCAGCTCCAGGTATTCTATAACTTTGTGTCTCTCAGTAAGTGAGACAATATGATCAGTGGGTGTAGCAATTTCACTGATTAATGCTACACTTGCTTTTTTTCTTGGAGTACATTTTTTTTTTTTTTTTGCATTCATTTTCTCAACTGTTCGTGTTGGGTGATCCCCTGTGTTCTGAACTTTGTTATCATTTATAATGCTTTGTGGTTTATGTTTCCAATGCTTCTAAGCTATTTCTGTAATGTAATGTTTATATAATCCCCCAGTGCAGAGCCTTGCCACATAATTGTATTTTTCACTGTATATAGACACTCAGCCATGAGTATATTTTCCTCTGCTTTGGACTCAGATACATTTTTCTCTGATGTTTTCATATAGATATTCAAAACTTATTCAAATAAGTCAAATATGTTTTAGTAAAGATAAAACAAATATGAGTCGCTGCATTGAGAGATTACCAATCAGTTATGGACATATAAAAAATGCTTCCCCTAAATGAATTCTGGCCTTTGTAGCTCACTTATTACTTGAGTTATGAAGGTCACATTTAATCTTACTGATATCTTTAAAATATTTTAAAATGTCTTATTGCATAACCCTTGCATTATTATTTTGTTCTGTGTGCTGACTTTCTATGCATTTTTATTCTGCATGCTAATCATTATTACACCACCAAGATATTGGTTTTAACAAAATTACTGGGCCCCTTACCTGATAAACATTGTCATGTCCCATTTTAGCAGCCAAGAGCACACATTGTTTAGACAACAAACTAAAGATCATTTACAATGCCTTTGTGCTTCTTACTCTACAATAATTTGCTAAGACAAATCACTCTTGTGTGGTCCATGGTTCACAGGCTCATAGGATCATGGGTCTGAATTCAAGTTTACAGCTTAATGGTCTTCAATACCACTGACTGACATAACCATATGTTTACATTTTCTCTTTCCACATATGGCACGTGATTATTCTTTAAGGAAGTTAGTTGTTCTGACTATAAGGATGAGCTTCCCCTGTAGTCTGGTTGGCAGTAACTGCATAGGATTAAGGCTCTGAGCTGTTAACAGCCTACTTTGTGATAGAAAAGGGTATATGGTTTGATTAATTTCATCTCAATTTGACTACGATATGACTCTCCAATGATTCACTTAACTAAGCAGTGCTTCAGCATCATCTCTGAAAAGGGCCACCTGTGACCAGTGGGCTTTAAATAAAGACAATAAAAAGTATCGTAAGATGTTACATAATGTACATGTTTTTGTTTTTTCGGTTTCTATTTCTATTTATGTTTAGTATTAGGCTCTCAGCTGCAGTATTAGCATCCCCAGCAGTGTCTTTTAGTCATAGACGTTTGAGCAGAATTTCATCAGATGCCTTCTTATAAACCAGGAAACGAGTTTAGCTAAGTAACCTCTAAAAAACAGAATATAAACACAGTTCCTGAAGCCCTTCCAAACAATTCAAGTTTTTGAACACTATGATTTTTCTAATAAGTTGTTACAGGTAACTTCCTCAAAGACTATAGAACACAGTAATATATTTAGTAATTGGTCAAATCAGTGTGTGTATTAAGCGGTGCCTTCTGTGTGGATTCTGCATGTCCTCCCTGTGGTCGCGTGGGTTTCCTCCGGTTGCTCCGGTTTCTTCCCACATCCCAAAGACATGCTGTAGGTGGATTGGACACTCTAAATTGGCCCTAGGCATGAGTGTGTGTGTCTTCTGTGCAAGTTGGGTGCTGAGCTGGCAACTCGACACTGCAAAACTCCACTGCCAATCATGAGCGGGCAGGTGATCCGTTGTGGTGACCCCTAACCTGGAAAAGCTGAAAGAAGAAGAAGAAGTGTGTGTATTAAGCTTTGAGCAATATCAAAGGAGTCAATACGTGGGCTAGAGAATATATATTTTCTTCTGACTTTAATGGCAACATACTAATCAAAGTATAAATTGTCATCTACCATTGTCCCTAGCCCTTTAGTAACCATTTTTTTTATGATTTGGCCAGTTATTTTTAAGTAGTTTCCTCCAAGTCTAATGATGTTACATTTATTGACATTAATGGTGAAGTACATCAAGCACGTCTTTTTTCTTAGATCTTCTGTCAGAACTTCAGCACTTTTATTGAAGTAACTGTTGCAAAGGTTCAACAATCTGTATATTTTGCTATGCAGGGCTGATTTCCCTGTTTTGATTTTGAGAATAGCAAGGGAAGTGGCCATATTACAAAGTACTGTGGGTCACCACTGTTAACTCCAATCCAGAAGGATAAGTAACATCCACCCTGAGTTGCTGCATCCTGTTGCTTAACCAGTGTTTTACCCTGTAAAATGGAAAGGGATTGATATTTAATGTATTTAGTATATCAATCATCCCTTTGTATGGAACAGAGCAGAATGCATTAGTAATGTCAAGATAACAGCATCCAATGTCAGTCTTTCAAGTGCTGCTCTTGTCCCTTCAAAGTCTCCCATAAGATTCAAAAGCTGCATCTCTCCTTAACAAATGGATATTGTTACTGACAGTATACTTGGTTTAGATCTTCCATTTTCTAGTAATTGCTTTTTTGGCATTACCTTCAGATTTTGCATGCTTGTATCTGTCAAACATTACATAGCTCATTTAAGTCCTCCCTCCTTTTAAACCTCATTCCTCTCTTGTATGTATTCTTCCCATAATTCCCATTTTTCCTATGAAGTTTGCTATTACCCTTTCCTAAAGATCTCAATTCAAGTTGTTTTATCTCTGTTACTATATTTACTACTTCTAATATACTTGGTTTAGATCTTCCATTTTCTAGTAATTGCTTTTTTGGCAGCCAACATAATTAGAAACAGCAAGGTCTTGCCATGTCTAGGCAATTCCCATTCTTTATCATAGCTCAGAAAAATCATCTCCCTCATCACACCAATCTGCCCACCCAGCATCTCCAACAGCACATCCCACAAGGAATCCTTAAAGTCTGCCAACCCACCACATTCCCAGAAAATATGTTCCCAAGTATCTCTTTCTTCTCCGTCACACTTCCAGCATTTGCTGTCTACCTAAGAAAAAATTCTCTGGAGTCAACTTTGGGTATGAAATATCTATGTAAACATTTCTAAGCAAAAATCCTAAATCTTCTAGATCTTCTAGATTTTGTTGCATATTTGGAAGCCATACATATATCCTCCCATTGTTTCTTTGTGAATTGCTTATCCAATCTCACTTCTCAATCCTTTCTAACTGCTTCTGATTGATTCTTATAGTTATCATGCAATATTTTATATGCTCTACTAATTATTCATTTTTAATGGCAGCTTCTCTTCTGGAATCCGTCATAGAACAAAATACTATAGCAATAACCCACGCCTGGGTGTGGGTAATGCTAAATTTACCCACGGTTGGCGTGGTTTGGTCCCGAGGAAGCCCGAGGAACCAAACAAAGCCAACCGTGGGTAAATTTAGCATTACCCACACCCAGAAGTGGGTTATTGCTATTATACCATGACATTATTTAAGAAAAGAAACTATTACTTTTCTTAAATAATGGCATAGTATAATGCCTGTTTACTGCCCTTCCGCAGATGTCTGGCATCCGGCAGTTCTGATGTACTGTGCGCCTGCGCAGTACATCAGAGCTGTGAGCAAAGCAACGGAGAAAGCATGATCTCCGTTGCTTTTTAGTTGCTATGTTAAATGAGTTTAACATAGCGAGACAGATTTAAAATAAGCAACGGAGATGTCCGTTGCTTATTTTAAAACTGTCTCGCTATGTTAAACTCATTTAACATAGCGAACTAAAAGCAACGGAGATCTTGCTTTCTCCGTTGCTTTTTTTTAAAACACTGTCTCGCTATGTTAAATGGGTTTAACATAGCGAGATAGCTTTAAAATAAGCAACGGAGATCTCCGTTGCTTATTTTAAAGCTGTCTCGCTATGTTAAACCCATTTAACATAGCGAGACAGTGTTTTAAAAAACCGAGTTATACTAATGGAAAAAAGTCCGGGCGACCAGACCTTTTTCCATTAGTATAACTCGATTTACAACGGGCACGCTGGCCAATCAGCGTGCACGTTTTGGGGGGGGTCATGGTATAATTAACATTCTTCCTGTGCAGTTTCCTGTCTCTCTTAATCATATATGAGACACTTTAAGATCCAATTAAAAAGGTATTCATGTGCATAAGTCTCAAATATGCTACCTGAAGATGAACAGTAGGGCACTCCACTTTTTTCCTCACATTTACACTATAATAATTTGTTACTACATAAAATTATTTTTTAATGGTAGAGTCACTTAAGAACAGTGCAGTTTTCTAATAAGGAACACCCAAATAAGCACAAGTGAAATCAGTTTGTACCACATTAGAAATTATTTTGTTTAACATATTTATTTAATCTGTAAATCTTTACTATGCATTGCACACTATAAACTTTATAATCTACGATATGCAAAAACTGAGGCAGACTGCAAATAAAAGAGACCTACATGAACAAACATTACAAAATATTAGGAGATTCAATATATATATATATCTTAAAGCTAGCGTCAGTGTGCTGTGAAACACCTGAACATATTCAGCTGAGCTTTTTAAATTTATGAAGCATTTATCTGCATAGTGAATGCTTCTGTAAACCATGTAACCTCACTAGTGCTCGAAGATTGCTTTTCACAGTAGTATTTGCATCCTGCTGTTTTTTTTCATAGACTAAAGACTGCCAGAACTGCAGACAGTAGTGTATTGTATTCCCTTAGTTAATTAAATATATAGTCTTCATTTAGAATATCAGAACAGATGTCAATAGTTTATAGTTGTTGATGCCTAAAGGTGTTCTGGTAACACACATGCTGAAACAGATCAAGTGGATTGTATAATCTCTTCAAAACAATACAAAAATAGCAAAAGGATACCTTGTTAACACATGTGGTATAAAAATAATCATGGCAAGCATCGGCTTGCAATTTTCTAACCTGCCATCATATAAAGCTTTTAGGCAAATGTCTTTGTGACAATAGGCTTTTTGTATACTACTGTCTAATCATGAATACAGACAGTACTTGCTTTGAAGTTTGACAGCTCTTTGTGCCTTAGGCTAAATACATTGCAATTACTCCACACAGAAAGAAAATGTTTCTTTTAACTGTTTCACCTTCCCATGTTGGAATGAATAGTAAGAGTAAGAGATATGGGGAATCGGAGACACAGAGGAAGGAATTTACCAAGAAAGGTATGTCATGCAAACCTGCAATAACACATTTACATGGCCCAAATGAAAACATAAAGGTTCAGAAATATAAGCACCACATAACTATCATGGCACTAGCATTTTCATTGATCATATGTGTGTGTCACTTACCATAGCCTGAGAAGCAGCAGGGAGCACATAATGTTTTCACATGTAGTATGGAAGTACACAGCCTGAGTCTGTTAATGACAAGAACAGAGAAGCTAATAATACACCTGTGATGACCTAATAATACACCTGTGATGACCTAATGCATAAGCCAAGTGCATTCAAGATGTACATGTGTAGAAATTACTGGCACGTCTATGGAAAAAAGTGATGTGTGGGCAATTAGGCATGCTGACTTAATTTAATAAAGTGTGCCAGTAATGGGAGAAAATAAAAACGGTATGCATAAATAAAGATTATGTGTTGCATAGTGTGACCTTGTCTATGCCTTTATTAATGATATTCATGGCGGTGATATTGTTATCCCCTTTTTATTTGTAAAATAAAAACTTTAATCTTTGCCATTTCCCAGCCCCAGACTGAAAATGGTACACAAGGCCAATGCTCTATTCTGGTTAACAAATGTGAAATAAAATAAACCAAACAAAGAATGTGGCAGTAATAATACAGAAATGTACAGCCAAAAATGACAGGAAGACCAAAGAACATGAACAGTTTTAGTTATATATAACGCAGTAATCCAGAAGCCTTGATGCAATGGTAAACTACATGTTGCTTGCAAACGGATATTGTTACTGACAGTATACTACCCATCATGACATCATCAAATCGTGTTTATTAAATGACATTTTGTGTCCCATGCCCCCTTTCCATTTGTCTGTTGCCTTGTGACAACTGCAAACAAATCAAGTTGTCCAGGAATATCTTCAGAAGGGGTTAAGCTGATATATTAATGGGAGTTAAGTGGGTGGGGGAGGTGAAAGGGTTAAATGGAGGGAGGGATGATTGGAAGGAAATGTGCTAAGGGTGGGGAGGGGCTTAAGGAGTTTAGACAAGTGTAGCTGGGTAAATAATCACATTTTTATTTATTTTATTTATTTTATTTTACATTTGTTGACCGGGCTAGTCTAACTGGATATATGTCCATTTTCAGTAGAGGCCCGGGGAGAAAAGCTCCAAGACAGGCGCTGAAAGACAAGATTATTAATGTTACAAAAATTAGACATAGATGAAATATTCCTGCACATTTCATTAAAATATTTACAGTATTTAGAGCTAATTATTTACATACACTAGTAGCTAAATACAGCTTCATATTTCTGCATACATGCTTTCATGTTGCACTAAAGTACAGTAAATTAGAGGGGCGAGTAGAGTTAGTAAGGATGCTAGTAGCAGTAATGATTGTTTAGTCGGGGTTACTATAAGGTCAAAGCCAGTGTGTTGTCAGGAAGATTTTAAGTTTTTGTTTAAAGAGTGATAAGTAATGTAGGGAAGTAAGTTCACTAGGTAGAAGGTTCCACTTTTTTCCCAATTGTATTTGAGAACATAGAGTCTCTTGCCATGTTGTTAGCCTTATTGATGTTAACTAGGAGTTTATTTGATGAACCCAAGGCATTAAGATTTCTATAAGGAGTTATGAGGTCTAGGAGTATTGGAGTATTGTTAGGCTGGTTAAGGATCTTATGGGCAATATTAAATTGGTTGAATTGAAGCTGATTTTGTAGTTCAAGCCACCCGAGCTGTTTGAGATTATGACAGTGATGGGTTCTGAAAGGTTTACCAGTGGCAAATCTGGCAATGCTGTTATAGGAGGTAGCTAGTTTGAGAAGATTATTTTTGGAAAGGTTGGTATATATTGGTGAGGCATAGAGAAAAGTAGAGATTAGATGGGAGTGGGCAATGGTAGTTCTTGCTGTTGGTGTTAAGAAGGGTTTAATTTTATACAGAGAGCCCATTTTTCTGTTAACTGATTTTATAATGTTGTTAATATGGGTATCAAAGTTAAGGCTGTTGTCTATTGTGATCCCTAGGAGTTTGGTAGTAGAGTCTGGTGATATGAGGGTGCCATTATTAGAGATGACTGAGAAGTCTATTTGTATTGACCTGTGAGTAGGAGTAAAGAGCAGGAGCTTTGTTTTTTTGGGATTCAAAAGGAGGCACCGCTTTGAGAACCATGTCTCAACTATGTTAAATACCTTCTGGGTTTGGGATTGCAGTTCAGATGCAGATTTGGCTGTACAGATTAATGTCGAATCATCTGCATATTGTATACATGTTGCATTGGGAATAGCTAAGTAGAGATCATTAATAAAAATTGAAAATAAGAGAGGACCTAGAATGGAGCCCTGGGGTACACCCAGAGTGACTGGCAGGTGAGATTATAGTTTATTCTCCCAGAGCATTGCCTGTTGCCTATTGCTCAGGTAGGAAGTGAACCATTTTAAAGATAGAGAATCTAGGGAAAGTGATTTGAGAAGATAAATAAGCAATGAGTGGTTTAACATATTAAAAGCCTTTGAAAGATCAATGAATAGAGCTGAAGAGAGTTTATTGTTATTGTGGTATCTATTAACGGTGTCAGTAAAGGATAAGAGGGCAGTAGTGGTACTATGATATGGCCTAAAGCCATGTTGGGATTTGGCTAGTATGTTGTGTTGAGTGAGATGGCCTATTAGCTGATGATGAATGCATTTTTCCATTATTTTTGCTAAGGGGGATAGAAGGGCTATGGGCCAGTAGTTTGAATAGTCATTGGAGTTACTACCTTTGTGTAGGGGGATGATGTCTGAGATTTTCCAGATGGCAGGGATGGATCCTTCCTTAATGGTTCTATTTATATGGATGGCAACAGGATAAGCTACTGCTTTTTGCAGATATTCAGCAGGAATCTGGTCAGCGGAAGGGGTACAAGGCTTAAGTTTAGCTAGGAGTTTGAAAATGGAGTTAGTAGAGATGGGTTGTAGTAGGAAGGCAGGAAGTGTGCTAGTCATAGGGGTTTGTATGCTGGATGTGTCAGGGGGTAGCTGACTGGCTAGAGATTGCATGGTTTCTGTGAAGAAGGAGTTAAAGTCATTTGCAGTTTGGAAGGGAGTATCATAATTAGCTCCTATAGGGGTTGGTGTACTGGAGTGTCCTGGGTAAAGGAGGTTATTAATACTTGCCCAGAATCGTTGAGGGTTATTTTGGTGTGTTTTCTGTATTTTACAGTAAAATTTTTTTTTGTCTAAAAGTATAGATTTTGTAGCTGCGTTTCGTAATTGTCTAAATGTTTGTTGATCAGATGTGCTTTTAGTAGTTTGCCACTTAGTCCAGGCTTTATTTTGGAGTAGGATTTTTTGCCTGGTATCTTTGGAGAGCCATGGGGCTGGTTTTGCCCTGATTCTTATTATACGTTTGGGTGCATGCTGGTCTAGGATAGTTAAGAATTTAGAGTTAAAGTATTGGACGGCCTCTTCTAATGGGAGAGTTTTTAGATTAGTCCAATCACAGGCACTAAGTTCACTTTGGAATAGAGTTTGGTTAAATTGTTTGTTGGAACGTATAGGCCTGTATGATGTTGGGTGTGAGAGATATCTATTCTTTGCCTGATTATATAGGTCAAGCAGTGGTCACTTATATTGTTATGGAAAATACCTACAATATAAGTTTGGTGATGATTATTAATGAGTATCCAATCTCAGGTGCTCTCTTTTTGGTTTGGTTTGTTATTTCTAGTTGGGGAGGTGATAGTCTGAGAGAAGCCATGAAGGTTAATATGTGAAGTGGGATGCTCAGTATTGATACATTTCCAGTCAATATTGACATCACCAAGGATTATAGTTTCTTGTGGGAAGGTTGCTGAGAACAATCTTAGAATATCCTCCAAGGAGTTAATGTTATTTCCAGGAGGTACATAGATACATATGATATTTATGGATTTACTAGAATTTAGCTGAATCTTTGAAATGAGGACTTCTTCATTACTATCTTTAGCTGGATTATAGGGTGAGGTGGTGACTTGTAGCCCATCCTTGAAAAGAATTACTACTTCCCCTCCTTTTCTGTTTTTATGATCATGTCTCAATATATTATATCCTGGTGGGGATAATTTCATTATCTTGAGTTTGTGGCTTTAACCAAGTCTCTGTGAGGCATAAAATGTCAAACGAGTATATGTGTAAGAGAGAATGGAGATGAGGAACTTTATTATTGACACTTTGTATATTGAGATGTGTTATCAGGAATGAATTGGGGAGTTTATTAGGGCTGAGTGTGATAGCGTGACATTTTGGTGTGAATTTGCTTGGCAAGTTTATGTCCCAGATGACCTTGGTAATGTGGTGGACAGGTAGGCCAGGGATAGAGTAGGGTGGCAGGACGGAAGCATTAGTAGGGCCCTTAAGGGAAGTTTAGGTTAGTATTCTCTCTCTTTCATTCCATTTAGAGCCGTTTCTGTGTTACTGACATCTCGGCTTTGGATTCCACTTGAAGGGTGTATTATTGGTATAGGATGGTAGGGCTGTGGTTTTAGTTCCTTGGTTATAACGGGGTCTGCAGTCATTGAAGTGACTTCCCACATGGGGATGTAGTCGGCGGGAGCAAGGAGCTTTTCATTTGGCTTGTAAATGGCTATAATTTTTTTTTTTTGTGTTACCTTGTGACATTTTGATTGGCTGCAGGGTAGTTCGCTGACAAAGTTTTTAATGGAAGTACAGTTTTGTACCGGTTAGAGGTGGGGTTTTTTTGGAGTAGAACTGGCAGGTTGGTGTCTAGCTAGGTTATAAAAAAATAAATAAAATAAATAAATAACACAATATTAAATAATAAATATGCAAATAAGGAAAGCTTGAAAGTTGGTGCTGCTGGGCTGGATTGCAGGTGCGTGGTGGTCTGTTGTTTTTACTTCAAGAATACTGCTTCCTTGCTGTGAGTGCTGTGACAGTATTGTTTATGTTTGCAGCCATGTTCTGTAGTGAAAGGGGACTTTGCATGCACTGATTGCTTTTGTGGCCTTGGGGTGCTTGTGTGTTTGTGTGCTTTGATTGTCGATAGGGTTCTCGGCTCATTGGCGGTGGTGTTGTGGACATTTTTTGCTCCGGTGCGGGATTTTCTTTTGGGGTCTGTCAAGCATTCTCAGTTTGAGGTGTTTCTCCTCAATGGGGCCCAGATGGTTTTCGCTGGCTTTCGAACGGTCAGTGTGATTGTTGTTGCCACACATGCTCGGTGGCAGTGACAGAGGGAAGGTCTGTGGCCGCTAAGTTGTTTAGGACTTTGCTGAGCCATGGGAGACTTGAATTTATGTTTGATTCAGAAGGTTACCATTGTGGCATGCTTTCATAAATATTCTATAAGCTCCTCCTGCATTGTGAGTGGTATAATCCTTTGAATAATAAACTCCCTTTGTAAATGGGCTATGTCTAGAAGGGACAGCCCAGCTGACAGAGTGTAATAAAGCCAGTAAATGCAGGCAGATGACTTTAGCAATTAGCTTTGATGTGACTTTAAAACATTCATGTTAGGGTGCAACATCTGCACTGTGTCGCTGCCACTGTATAACTTCATCTTGAAGGGTTATTTTACAATAGCAGGCAAGGAAACATCACATTTGGGGTGGAAATACAGAATGAAAATTATGAACTGACTAATACGTTGTCAGACTGAATGTATGCTGAAGATCTGCGTTTAAAATATTAATAGATGATCTGAATACAATACTGGGTACGGCATGCAGCTCGCAGGCTTCATGATATAAAAAAAAAAAAAAAAAAAAAAAAAATGGCAATTAATCTTTCTGCAAAGCTGTGCAAATTGTAGCTTCATCATTAGCAGTGCCAGGGCACCGAGGCAGAGCTCTGTCGAACTGGTGTGCTGCTCATAACTAGTAGTTTGCAGTGGTCTGGTCTCTGTATAATGTTAAGAAAATTGGTGTGATGAAGAGAGACAAGCTGTGTGACAGATAGGGTACTCATCAGTGAAAGAAAATTGTTTCTTGAGGCATTTACACTCAGTTATGTATCACTTATAAAGGTAAAACATGGGTAATCCTATGTAACACTGTCACCATCTTAGTTACGAGCAGACAGGCAAGCATTGTGTTGTGTCTGTATTTCTCCTTTTGGTATTTCTGAAACTGGCACACTAAATGGCTTGCTACTCTTTCACAATAGCATATTTTATGCATGAGGCAGAATGTGTTTTTGATTTGTGATCTCAAACTGCAACCTAGCCCCTTTAGGTTTATAGGAGCATTATTTAACAACTGTCACTAAATTTGGGTATGGCTCAATGTATTGTTTTGCTCGTCCCTCTGAAAACGGCAGTCATAGTAGCACAGCCGGTAGTAGATCTGCCTTTTCGTTAGTTGACCAACATTTCAGTTTGGGCTCCTATCCTTCACAAACCGCGTGCTGTCACAGGGCCTGGTATGACAGCCACCTCCTAATTTTATACAAGCAGTAGTTAAAACTGGTAGTTTAGTCATTCAGAAGGTGGCTTGGAGATAATTTTGGTAACTTCACCCCCCCCCTTGCGATGTAATGGGTGCAGATGTGGGCAGTGGTTAGTGGCTGGCAAATGTTTTCAACAAGGGTCGGGCAAATGGGTGGGTCAGGATCCCTTTGTGTTTTCCTGCGACTCTCTCAAAAAGAAAAAAAAAGTAATAGTCGTCATACCTTTCAACGGTTTTGCAGGATTTAAAAAACAAATATATATATATATATATATATATATATATATATATATATATATATATATAAACAAACACTGTGCAGATAATGGGGGTTTCACAGCAGGTTACGGCAGCAAGTGATGGACAGCGGCGATTAGTTCTCCATACCTGTGGTATGGAATTATTGTCAAGGTTATAAACCTGTTACTCTATTAACTAGCTTAGTTTGGGTGAGCAATATTTAAAGATTCTTTGTGGTTTACTTGTTCCATCGCTGGTAGCCTTGGGTAGAGGGTTTGCTGCAAGTGGCCAAAAAGTTGTATATGAGTGGGGTTTCCATATATATCACCCTTTGCTAGGAATGCTGCAGAATCTCAAAGTGTTATTGGTGTACATACCAGTTTTGGAAGGCTGAAGTTTATGGGTCAATGATTTCATGGTCTAGGGACAGTTGTGGAGTTTCATTCCAGCACATTTGTTACAGCTGAACTGTTTTTGCGGCTGCTTGAGGAAGCTGTGTGTGTGTGTGTGTGTGTGTGTGTGTGTGTGTGTGTGTGTGTGTGTGTGTGTGTGTGTGTGTGTGTGTGTGTGTGTGTGTGTGTGTGTGTGTGTGTGGGGGGGGGGGGGTCATTCTGTTCAGCCATTTTGTATAGCATACTTATGAGGGTTCTAGTGATTGCCTTGTAATGGTTCAGGCCTTCACAAAGTTTTAGACATTTTGGTGGGTTAAAGATTATTAATTATCAATACATGGTTTAGAATTGGAACTCATTAGCACCTCTCTGTGGTGTACTTTGGTGTGGAATATTATGCTTTTAGCAGCCACCCTAAAAGAATAAGATAAATGAAGGTGCATATTTTGTGTAAAATAAGTGTTTAGTAAATGTACAGGTAGCAATGTTATGATTCCTGTCTATTTACCATGGATATCAGTTAAAAATTACTGACACTGAGTTTATGACGGGCCTTTTCAGTGTGGACCTTTCAGGACCACAACTAAGGTACTCCTCATAATGTGGTACATTGGAGAGATCTGGGGGGTGGTTTTCTTTTTGCCCCAATGTTTTCTTTAAGGGCTTGGGAAGTTTTAGCAGATGGGGTTTTCTGCACATCCATTTAGTTTGAGTGTTTTGGTCATACTATGCAATGTGTAGCCAAGTGGTATTTGGGCCTCAGATTGTTACCTCTAATGAGAGCATTCTTTCTAATGGGGGTCAGCAATAGTTTGTAAGAGCAGTAGTTAGGGCTTGTTCAGTTGCAGTACTGTACGGCAGCATGACTCTTGGCTACCCAAAAGTTTGTAGGGTGTCCAGGCATTTGGGCATTGTTTCATCTCTCATATACCATTTTTCTTTGGCCAAATCACTGTCGGGTTCATACGCATGTTTACTGTATATGCTGCATTTTCATCAGAAGACTTGGGTTGGTGCAGGGCCTTTATTTGGTTTTGTCCATTTGTTATATTTTTATGGTGGCTAGTGTTCCCCATTTGGAGCTGGAAGGTTGAGAGCTAGGCAGATGGTTGCAATATAAGTTAGCTTAGGCATATACAGTGTGCTAATTGATGTGATATGGAATCATAAGGTTACCCTGGTTTGTGGATATTGATAGGTCCCTTCATGTGTGGAGTTTACTTGTAACATACTCGACTGGTAGAAAATGTACATTAGGTATTTGAGAGGGTTATTGAAATGCTGGTTAGTGTGCCTCATTTGGAGATGGAAGGTTAAGAGCTAGGCAAATGGTTGTAGATATTAATAGGTCCCTTCATGTGGGGGTTAAGTTTTAACATACTTGTCGGGTAGTTAAATATATATTGGGTATTTGATAGGTTCATTGGAAACCTAGCTTCAATTATTGCTGCTTTGTCATGGATGTGTGTGAAGGTGTTACATTCATTCCCGGGTTGGCAGGATAGTTTGTATTTGAAAATGTCTTGGAATGTGTGTTATGTATTTTAGATGATTTATGTGTCTTTTCCTTCTTACAGATGGGGGCTGTGGAATGTTGCTGCTATAATTTGAATAGGTGAGTATCAGGTAGAGACTTCTCTTTACATATTAAAGATTTACTTTTGTCCTTTTCTTTGTAAGATGGTGGTGTGCTGAGTACCAGCTGTGGTGATACACAGGGAATTCACAGGTGATGGAAGCAGTGGCGAGTGAGGAGGTTACACATGGGGAGCGCAAGGTGGCAACAGTTACTGACTGAAATTGCCAAAGGCCAGAAGGCATCATGCAATGGCTTGGAAAGGGGATATGAAAAGTGACATTTTTGATAGGATGGATGTTCTTGCCACCAGAATGGAGCACAATGTGGGGCTGACTAATCACCTTATTAAGGCATATTAGAGCTCTGTGTTCAATTTAGGGGAAGAGACCCTTCGAGGGGAAAGGCTAGGGACAGGCAGTGATTAAGAATGGTTAGTAGTTTGAGTGTTCTGGTTTGGATGGTTCCTAGGAGGTCTGAGGGTTCTAGTCTGGATTGTCATTTGGTAGTGAGTGAAGTGGGGGTGTTTATGGCTAGGCACATAGAGTACTTCATTGGTGAGCATAGGTGAGTTTTCAGGACCTAGGGCAAGGGGTGCTGTTTTTCTGCCATTTAGGGTTAAGGCATTAAAAGTTTTGGAGTTAGAATATTCTTCTGGTTCTGGATCTTAGTGTTAGAGCATTAAGGTTTTGGAGTTAGTCTGTTCCCTGCAGTAATCAGGTTACTGTACATCCAGAGCTGTGTAGTTTGGTGGGCCAGTGTGAGATGATATAGCTGACAGGGTCCTGAATTTGAGACTTGTTAAGGGTTTTCTTTGACTAGGCTGCAGAATTGTGTTTAAGGGGTTATAGTGTCTGTGGCACTTGCTATGGCTACAGGTTATCATTCCAGAAAGGTTGAGCCATGGTTAGTGGCTCGAGGGAAGCAGACTAAAGGGATTGTATTCTCTTGTAGTGGAGGTTCCGGTGATATAGTAGGGTCATGGGTAATCTTACTTTATTTAGTTTCATTAAGGCGCATTCCAGTGCTAGTAGGTCAAGGCGTGGGGTTGATGACTGGGTTCTAAGGTACTTTACAGATGATGGGTACATCAAATGATGTTTGGCCTAACCCTTCCCTTTATGGGAGGTCATTGGTTGGACAATTTTGGGTAGAAGAGAGGGAGAACAGCCTGGTCAGGCTGGTTGGCGGAGAAGAGGGACAGGTTTATTACAAGGATTTGTGGAAAGGAAATAAGCAGCTGGAGGAAGTTTGCTGATTAGGAAAGCAAATGGAGGTAAGGATGCTGCTTATTTGGTTGGTAATTTGATGAATGGTTTATGAAGTGAGATGGGACCCTCCGTCATAAGTAAAGTAAGCAAGCAAAGGTATAGATGCTGTTTACTGGGCAGAATGAGCAGGTACGCTGTCCTGATTAACATTACAAGGAGGTTTATAAGTAAAGTAAGCGAGCAAAGGTATGGACGCTGCTTACCGGGCAGGATGAGCAGGTACGCTGTCCTGATTAACATTACAAGGAGGTTTATGCTGTATTTAGAATCAACTATACTATGTCCAGTTGTAAATAAAATTGGTAATGAAAGTTATGAAAGTTCAATAAAGGTCATCAAATGTCATTCAGTGTGATGTGTTTATTGAAGGGGACCGGGACAAAAGACATTACATTAGCTATTAGTATGAAAGTATTAGCACAGATGCTCAGATGCTTAGACTGTGACAACTGTATTCATGTGCCTATAGTGCTTAACAAACAGTTAACTTTGCTTTGTTTAAGATTAATTCCGCTAAGAGTTCTATGACATAGCAACCCTTAAATGTGTGATGAGAAGTACTGGTATATGTTACAAAGGTACATAGCTTAATGCAGATCTTCATGATGCTTGTCAGATGCCAGCCTCTGTGATCATCAATCACCTGTCATATCTTGGATGTGATTTAGATCAGCACACATAGGCATGCACATCATGCTGATGACATTAGGTCACAAATCTGTGACCTCTGACATTGACATCTATTGCGGGACACCTAATACTTAGATGATCCAAAATGAACAGTATTTCACCTACAGGGGAAATGTATGGGTGATATACATTACAAAGTAAATTGCCCATCTCATAATATGATTGTTAAGCATGTTACTAAAGCAAGTTGAAAATATCTATCTGCATTGTAATATGTGAAGGGATATCAGGTTAAAAATTCAGTGTAACCAAAAAATACATAGCAGTGCACCTTAAGTTGGCTCTGTATATTAATCAAGCATAATATGAGAGCACATGAGAAGCTAAAAGGGGAAATCTTGCACTTACAGGATGAGGTGGTGAAAGAATCCTGTTATAGGGTGCAGATGTCCTCTATATGTGAAAAAGTCTCAAAATTGGAAGCTGAAATCATTCAGCGTAAGAGAAATAAGCTCTTATGCGATATGAGGGACTATGAGACTGGTGTGCTGTTTTCTTGGCAGCGTGAGTCGTCAGGAAGTAGGTCAAAGGTTAGAAGTAACAGCTAGAAGCACCAGAGTGTGTCGGCATCCTCTACAGAACAAGATGTCTCAAAAACTGTTTCTTTTGTTGTGTCTCTGGTCTCTGAAGCTGATGATAACAATCAGACAGTAACTGCTAATAATAACCGCTCCTTTCAGTCTAACCAGACGAATCGTGGGAGAGGAGGAAGAAAGGGAAGAAACCGCTTTAAATAATGGACATTTTGGTAGCAATTGTGAGTACAATGCACAAGCAATGTATTTTTATTAATTTGTCTAAACTCAGCCTTTCTAATGAAATGAAGGCTGCATTGTACAAAGGCAGTAAATGTGTGCCTACATTCATACCCTCTTTTGTTGATTTGTATTTTGAGCTTAAAGCATTCTGTAGGAAATTGTTATTGTGTGTATATTTTGAAAAAATGCACAAAAAAGTTTGCAAAGTAATGTTATTATTGATGAAATTGAAAATGAAAATATACTTGAAGATGATTTAATGAATGTTTCCATTTATGATTACGATTATGATTCTGAACCCTTGGAAAATGAAAATTATTAAGATGACAAAACCCACATAGTGAACTGCATCAACCGTTTTATTCCACAAACATAAAAAATAAAAAAGTACTTAGCGCTTTCACCCACACATATTAGGGCATCATCAGAGTACAAAGGATTGACATCAAGGCCATTCATATATATATATATGCAAAAATTGCCTAATAACATAATTGATTAATTAAATAGATAATTGATTGATTCATCAATTCAATGTAGAGGTATATGTTAAAGTGACTTGGCTCAAATATAAAACAACATGTTTAAAATACATATTATATAAATGTCAACACTATACATATAAAAAGGTAAAAAACTTGAATTATATTATTATAAAATATTTAAATAAAAATTAATAAATATATTGAATCATAGCTATATACATAAAATAAGGTCATATAAAATGTGACCTATATTTTAAAATACTTTAGACAGATATATTTTCATTAATACCAGGTAGCATACAAGCATTTAATCTGAATTGCCATAAACATTCCATAGCCTCAAGCATAGTCTTATCATCACCACCTTTATAAACGTTGTGTGGAATTCTATCTATGGCAAAAAATATAAATCTTTTAAAGTTTGGACATCTACTACTGTGCATATATAAGGAACTCATAATCTTATGTTTCTTGATATCTCTAGCATACTCAACTATGCATTCTCTTAACTTCCTAATGGTTTTTCCAACATAAAATGCCGGGCATGTTGAGCAAGTTGCCAGATATACCACCATCTTCGTGTTGCAATTACAGTATCCTGGGCATCTAATGATCTTACTGTAACCCTGTATTGCAACATAGGGACCATCATTAATGTATTTGCAAGTGTGACAAGTACGACATTTACTCATTTTGGATGTTTTATATAAATTCCTATTACTATTGGACTCGTAGATGTCCTTTAAATTTCTCCCTCTACTAAAAGTGATTTTAGGCTGACTTCCTAATATCTTGGATAACTCAGCATTGTTTATAAAAACACTTGTCCATGTCTCCTTAATGATATTAGCTAAGTAATGTGATGTATCATTATATGGCAAAATAAATGAATCATATCTAGGCAAACTGGAATTGGCTTTGGACAAATTGTCACACCCATATTTGATAACGGGTCTATAAACTATAGTCCTATTAGTATAAATATCCCTTTTGATGGTACCAATTAAATCATTGGGGTATCCTCGGTCCATAAACATATTGGACAATATTTCAATTTCTTGTTTGAATATATTGTCATCACTAATAATTCTTGATAATCTAACCATTTGCCCCTTAATCAAATTTCTTTTTTGATAAAAAGGATGACAACTGCTAAAATGTAAAAAAGAATTAGAAAAGGATTTCTTCCTAAAAATGTTGGAATGAAAACCATCGTCATCATGAGACAAAATAAGATCAAGAAATTCACATTGTTTGTCTTGAATATTACTAGTAAACTTAAGAAAATCAGATGTTCTACCCAGATATTCAATGAATTAAATCAAGTCAGCCTTTTCACCTGTCCAAAATATAATAATATCATCCAAATATTGCAAATACAGGGATACATTATGCCAATATGCGGATGCAAACACTGAGTCAATTTCACATTTAGCTAGCACCAAATTTGCATAGATAGGAGCACATCTGGCGCCCATTGCAACACCAGTACTTTGTCTATAGAATTCGCCATTAATATAAATAAAATTATTTTCCAACACAATTTCCATTAATTCAGTTAGAAGGTGGCATTTTGTGACATCCATGTCACTATGACTCAATAAACTAGCCTCAAACATTTCAAGACCCTGCTTGTGAGGAATAACTGAAAATAAACTGACCACATCAATAGTAGCCATAATCAAGTCGGAAGTAATCATAACGTTATTTTGTCTAATTAAATCCAGACAATGCCAGGAATCCCTTAAAATGTGTGGTAATTTAGCAAGAGTATCTTTGCAATTAACATCAATAAAAGATGCCAAGGCCTCAGTTTTTGACCCTCTTGCAGAAACAATAGGCCTAAAAGGTGGATTATACACATCTTTATGTATATTTGGGATACCAAAAACTGTTGGAGTAATAGGGAATTCGACACTTAAATAACAATATTCATCTTTAGTTAAAATTCCTTCCATCAAATATTCATATAGTAACCAATCCACTTTCATATAGGCCCTTGACATCTCATATTTCGTCACTTTTTCATATGTATTAGTATCATTCAACATGATGGTCATTTTATTATAATAATCTGTATTAGTCATTATTACCACACCACCTCCCTTGTCTGGTTTCATAACTCTAAAATTGTCAGAAGTAGTAATTTCTTTAAGACAAAATGTTTCAGCAGATGTGAGATTCTCAGCCATATCATTTTCTTTCTTCAAAAGTTTTCTGAACTGAATCTCACATAATTTTTCAAAAATATGAATCATGGGATTACTTGGTGGAATAAATGTACTACTACGCTTCAGTGGGCTGTATCACTAAAACCGGCATTGTTATTATTTGAAAAAAATACTTTTAAATTGAGTAATCTAGTATAAAGCTTTAAATTAATTAAAATTTTGCCAATATCTAATTTAAAAGACGGTACAAAACTAAAACCTCTTTTAAAAAGAGCTAAAAACTCATTACCAAAATGTTTATCAGTGTAATTATACACACTAAATCCACCTTCTGTAATAATAAAAACATAATTAATATCATGTTGATTCTCAAAGGTCTGGTTATTTGTTCTGTCATCAGGTACTTCGAAATTAGTAATGCTAATATCATTACCTGAAACATTAATATTAATACTGTAACCACAAACAAAAGAATCATGTGAAATATTACCATCACTTAACTCAAATGCTCCTATTTGTGCCATGCATTGTTCTTGTGTGATGAATTTCTGTAATACCTGTTCTGTTGTTGTGTACCGTATCTGTTGCGTAATCTCTCCGACCTTCTCAGAGTTGGTTCTTCTAAAAAAACAAGCTATCCTTCATCATAATCAGAATTTAAAAAATCGTCATTATTCCTATTTCTATGAATATCTATATGTTGATCATTGTTGTCCATAGCCATGTCACCTCTACCATAAACATCTCTGTCTACTAATTTAGCATTATATTTCATATTTTTGTATTGCTTAAAATGAGAAAAAACTTTGTTATTCTTATAATCAATAGAGTCTCTTTGTAACTTTTCATTTTTAATATCTAAACCTTTACTGGTAAACTTGTCCATGTCCTTAAAAATCTGTACCAAGTGAAATTTATTGTGCTCAAACAACAAGTCCTGTTTAATACTCTTATCAAGTGCCACTAGTTGTTCAGACAGGACTGTCAGCTTGGAATTGTAGTTACGAATAATGAGCTTAACCAAATCCAAACCAGTTTTATCAAACAGTTCTAACAATTGATCAAAAAACACAGTACCTTCTGTAAAACCATATGATAATTTGAAAATACGAAGTCCTTTAGGAACTTTTCCCAATTCCAACGACCTCTCCAAATACACGTTGTCCATCTGCAGCGATTTAAATGTTCTTAAAACCTTTTCAAACTGCTTGAATTGTTGATTTAAACTACCCATGTCATTAGTGTTCGTATACAACACATTTGTAAAGGTCAAAGCAGTCAAAAAAACTTTTAAATCTGTATAATTGTAGTCAATATTAGTAGAAACGCCAACTGTAGTCTCGCCTCTCTCACCACGACTGTCCCTAGTGTTCTGAGCCATTCTGGGTGATGCACCTGTAGCTCTGGCACTTCCTGTGTTGGCGTCACCTCCTCTCAGGCTCCCTGAACCATTACTAGCTGACGGTTTGTGAAAGCTAGTATTAGGGGTAGAGTGCAACATAAGTAAACACTCCTGCGATTCAGTGATCAAAGTGTCTGCTTCATTAAAGTTTTTCTGTCCCCTTTCCTGTAATGTTTTAATAAGGTGTTGGGTTAATTCCAAATGCTGCATAAGCAACTGCTCCATGTTATAAGCATAGTGACCACGTGTATGTATATAGATTCACGTAAAAAGAAGCGAACTGTGTAAAGCGAACTTGAATGGCCTAGAAAACAAAATTGATAATAAAATCAAATCAAAAAACTATATAACTTGAAATAAAACCAGCAGAAGCAGCCACTGAGTGGTATGAGTAAACCAACAAAAAAGAAAACTAGTAAGATGACAAAATCCACACAGTGAACTGCATCAACCGTTTTATTCCACAAACATAAAAAATAAAAAAGTACTTAACGCTTTCACCCACACATATTAGGGCATCATCAGAGTACAAAGGATTGACATCAAGGCCATTCATATACATATATATATATATATATATATATATATATATATATATATATATATGCAAAAATTGCCTAATAACATAATTGATTAATTAAATGGATAATTGATTGATTCATCAATTCAATGTAGAGGTATATGTTAAAGTGACTTGGCTCAAATATAAAACAACATGTTTAAAATACATATTATATAAATGTCAACACTACACATATAAAAAGGTAAAAAACTTGAATGAAATTATGTTGGTATTAAAAGTTTTTGTTATACTGCAGGATATGGCAAACTACAGTTACCTAATTTGTCAGTGGAGAGTAAATTTGTACCTATGATAAATGTACCTGCCATTGTATTATTGCAGAAAATTTTGTATAAGGAAATCTCTATTGCTTTTAGTAAGTTTTTGAAGCAGAATAAGTCATACAATTTAACTAAGAATGAGTGGCTAGCTCTGCAAAGTTTAAAACAATTAAAAACGGAGTTTATATTTAAATGTGCAGATAAAGGTGAAAACTGGGTGATTTTGGATAAACAAATGTATTGTGAAACGATCGCCGACATATTGAGATGTGAAGATGAATATAAATCTTTATCTAGGAACCCTGTAACAAGTTATAATCAAGAACTTTTGGCATTACTGGAAAGGGGTGAGCATTTGGGTTTTCTTGACAAAAAGGATGTTAACAAGCTATATGTTAAGAAGCCAGTAACCCCTATTATATATGCTTTACCTAAGGTTCATAAAAACCTTAATAAGCCACCTGGAAGGCCTATTATTTCAGGATTGGGTTCCTATTTAAGCAATGTTGGCAGTTTCCTGGATTTCCACTTGAAAAAGTATTTGTGTAGAGTTTCTATTTATTGAATGAGTTGGCCAAGATTAAATGGCAAGGTGACTATTATTGGGTTACTGTTGATGCAAAATCATTATATACCAACATAAAAATGAGATGGGGGTTGGAAGCCATTATGGACATGTTGGGTGATGGTCCCAGAACAACTTTTTTGATTAGTGTATTGGAGTTTAGTTTAACCCACAACTACTTTTCTTTTGAAAATGATTTTTTTCTGCAGTTAAAGGACACAGCAATGGGGGGCTCTTATGTGCCCTCATATGCTATAATATATATGGGATTTTTTGAGAGGAAATTCATATACCCTACTACCTTTTATAAAAATAAGGTTTTGCTTTATAAGTGATTTATTGATGACCTTATATTTATTTGTAAGGGTGATACTTGTGATTTTGTGGATTTTTTGAGGCCCTAAACTGCAATGAGCATGGTTTGGCTTTCTCTTATGAGTTAAGTAGGGAAGCCATTAATTTTCTGGATGTGATATTATATGGGGATGGTGAAGCTATAGGCTTTAAACCATATAGGAAGCATACCTCAGTTAATATGTTTTTACATGCAACTAGCATGCACCCAGAGCACTTATTGAACTCTCTACCCCATGGTGAATTTAAGAGAATTTTTGATCACACTAGTGATAAAAATCAGAAAGTGGCTGAATTGAATGATGTGGAGAGGAGATTAAAAGAGAGGGGTTATAACAAGGAAAATTATTGAGATGTAAGCAAGCAGTGTTTTGGGGTGTTATGTTAAAATCACAAGTAATGCCAGTTAGGAATTGTAATAATGTTTTTAGAGATATAAGCCCTCCTAGTGGCATGGATGTGAGTCAAAAGTTGTATTATGTTACAAAATGTTCCCATTTTTCTGATGTGTTAGTAAATATTGTGAGGAGATTTTGGCATATTATTTCTGAGGATGGAAATATAGGTAATTTATTCCCCAGACATGTCACATTTTCATTTAGTAAAAGAACAAATTTAAAGGAATTATTGAATTACAATTTTGTTGTGGGACCCAGTATTGATTTACCTTTAGGTACATTCCCTTGTGGTCATTGCAGTATATGTAATAGAGCGAAAAATTTGCCAGGATCTATGATAAATGGGAAGTTATTTAATTCTAGATATTATTTTAACTGCAGATCAACAGGGGTGGTGTACATTTTGGGATGCATGTTTTCTAATACAAGATGGTATATAGGACAAACCAAACACATGGTTAGAATTCGGATTCTTGAGCATCTTAGAGATGTAAGGAATCATAATGAACTTAGTCCTATAGCCAATCATTTTCATGAAATGCACGGGGGTTTAGATTGTGGTTTAACTTTGTGTGTACTTGCAAAACCCTTTCTACCTAGAGGGGGTGATTATATTAGTAAACTATTAGAGTTGGAAACTAGAATGATATTTAAATTTCAAACTTTAATGCCCCATGGCTTAAATCAAGAAGTAGGGATCTGAAAGGTTTAAATTAAGAAGTAGGGAATTAAATAGTTAAGTATTTGTGCTATTTATATTCATATTTATATATTTATTTTTATATGAATTTTATATGGATAGTCTGTGTTAATATTTGTATGTTTAGATAATATTTGTATATTTATATAACTTCAAGATATTTAATTAAGTGTATAAAAAACATTTTTTTGGTTATATACACTGATTGTGATTTAAATCAATTTAATTGAATTATTGGATCCTATTAAGTGGCTGATTGTATAATATATAAGGCAGCTGAAATTGTTATACTGTGATCCTTGAAGACGAACTGCCAAGGTGCCAGATCACTGTTGCTGAATAAAGAAGAAAAGGTGCTTGGTGTAATTTTATGTTTTTTTTTTTTGTTTGACTTTTTGCTGTTTGCGTGCTTTTAAAATTTCAGTGTGTTGTTACTACAAAACATCATCTGTACTTTGATGCTTATTGTCTTATGTTTGAATCTAATGATTGTACACTGGAAGTAATCATGGCACCTGTGAAAGAATGGAATACTAGGTTATTGAGGTACAGTATCAGTTGAATGGCACAGTTGTATTAGGAGTATGAAATTCAGGGCTGAAAATCCAGAAACATTCTTTATTCCTTGATGCACATCACTTTATAGCTATTACAGTTGTGAAACCCAACCGTAATTTCACAGACTGTTAATTATGTGATTTATGGGTAGTGCACTAAAGAATCAGCAATGGTAAATGTGTGTTTCCTATCCATTATGTGCCATAACCTACACTCCTTATCTAGCGTGCATTTTCTTGATAGCATAAAGAGATCTCCAGAGGATGATTTTATGCAGATTTGATTTATCTTAGCTTGCTTTCTCACAACACACTGTATAACATCACACAGATTAAAATTTCTCTGGGATAACAACCATTTCAACTACTTATGCCATCCTTCAACCAAATTCTAAGTCCTTGAAAGTTCAGCGGAGTGCAAAATGTAAACTGACCAGAAAGATGGCAGGAAAAAGGGAGGTAATCCAGGTGCTGAACTTTCTCCTCTTCCCCAACAAGTAGTATTGTTCATAGTATTGTAGGAGATCACTGTCTTTGCTTGGATCTATTTTGCTCAGATCTGTGAAGGCCACTGGTATTTCTATATTAGGGGAAAATTACAAGGCTAATAGCTGTTTCACAAACTTCTAAATTGTGTATTGGTGTGATACAGTACCCCTGGATCAACTTTTGCACCTTGTGTCATATGTTCTGCGATAGATGGAAGAAGCAGCCTGTGAGGTTTGAGCTGTGGAAATTGTGGCACAGACTCTTGATTACAGCAGGCTGAAAGTCACACATAATGTGAGATGGCTTAGATACGAATACACATTTAGCAAACATGCCAAGTAGACTCACTCCCATATCACATTATATACCTTAAGTGATTTGAGTATCATTAACACAATAACAAATGAAAAACTTGATGCATCAAAGAATGTAGTACAACTGGTGCATCATTGCCCCATTTGCTACACACATGCTGCCAACTATCCACAATTCATCTCCACCCAAATCACGTATATTTTCATTTGTAGACGGAAGTACCATGTGAATATTGCTCTTATCTTCAGATAGCTTCTTATATATTAATTCCTCCTTTTGTAGCCTCCATTTTTCCATATCAATATCTCTGATCTCCTTTGGTACATCAGATGTTTTCCTATTGTACTTTTCCAATCAACGTCTCTGTATAGTATGAGACAAACATTTCCTGGATGGCATTTGGATGACACCACCAGATGATACATTCTGCAAGCTATCACTCAAAACCTTGCATGGGAAGTCTCTTGAATTAGAAACCCTATCTTGTACAAATGCCATCAATGCACACATCATCTGAGCCATACATGGGCATGTGTGAATGTGTGATTGACTTTGCAAGCTGATCACCTACCATTGTCACAATAGCGATATCTCTGCCTTTGTAGTGGGATGTACATTTGTTCTTACAGCACCAATAGCATCTAATGCTGGCTTCCTTTCCTTGTAAAATAGGTAGCCCTCCATATGCAAGATATTCTGTCCCTTCTTAAACTTTACAAAATCATAGTACTGTTCTAAAATTCCTGGTGTTATGCCATCAGAAGTTTTGCTTAGCTGTACGTTATCCATGGTTCATTATTAGAATGGCACCTCATCAATAAATGGAAATATTCCAAAGAATGTCTGATGTCATATGGCATATATGGGATCATTGGATATCAAATAGACATCTGCTATCTTGTGCCGCCATTATATTATCCAATACTGAATGCTTCAGAATGACTCTGCTGCTGGATATGCTGAACAATGGAATTACAGGCAATTTCTACATATCATTAACTCATGGTAGGTATACTTTATCTTGCATGACTATTCTTCAACTAACACACTGTATGCATTGTTAATTTCTACAGAAATGCTGTTAGTGGAGTTCAGCTGGCATTTTATTTTTGTGACTGACATTGTTAGTAAGGTTTGATAATGTAATTACTACTCTCATATGTGCGTGTCCCAAATAAAGTGGGACAAACATATAATTATACTGCTGATCTCAGTAAATATTCTGTCTCTCTCTTTCTCTCTCTCTCCTTATTGTTTATTACATGAGATGTGGGCTTACCAATGCATCAGTACATTGAACACATGAAATCTATTTTGCTTTGTTGTTTTGTAACTTGGATACCATTATAATATTATATATGCATGTCAACATATGATAAATATAATATACTTGATGTCCAGGATATGCAATGATATGGAACTGTAAGCTTTATATTATAGATATCTGCAGAATGTGTTGGTCATGCATAAGTTTAATACTGACCAAGACACTTCTTCATTCAAATAACATTGTGATATTTTTACATTGCGGCATTATGTACATTCGACCAAGTTTAGTGACACTTGATCACTGCTATCATATATAATGCTGGTGATATATATATATATATATATATATATATATATATATATATATATGGGTCTACTTTACATAAATGAAATTTCATTTGACTGAATTTCATTTGACTGAGACCATAATACCAAATTTTCAAAATACTGAAAACTCATTTGACTGAATCTCATTATACTGAATTGTAGGCCATAGACATGATCTGAGTTTCCTTTCTCCTGTGACTTTCTTGTGATAAAAAGAATTACTGTAACATATAGTGCTGATTATCAGAATACTGATAGTCATGTAGAAAGTAGTGTTGTAGTGTTTCTAAATGTGGGTATGTCTGTTTACATTTCTCTGGGAATATCTCAAGTAATATAGTAGATGTTTTATGCGTTCCCAGCAGTAGTGGCAGTGTGTAGACTACTGTAAGGTAAGTAAAAGGTATATGCCCTTTTCCCCAATGTAGTGTGATCCTGGAGTTAGTATATATAGGTAGGGGGTGTGTGGTGGGCATAGCCCCCCACCTAGTTTGGTTTTATTTCGTCCAAATTTCTGTTAAGAGGGTACATCAGCAGTTTTTAAGTTCTGGAAAGAATTGGTGTTGTAAGTGTGCATATCTATGGTTACAAGTTAGTATTTTGAAATGTAGCATTCTAAGGTTTCAGTATTATGAGTTTCAGTCAAGTGCATTTTCAGTATTTTGAAAATTAGGTATTTTGGTCTCAGTCAAATGAAATTTCAGTCATGTGAAGTAGACCCATATACACACACACACACATATATATATATATATATATATATATATATATATATATATATATGTAAAGAGATACATGTGTGTGTGTGTGTGCGTGTGTGTGTGTGTGTGTGTGTGTGTGTGTGTGTGTGTGTGTGTGTGTGTGTGTATTATATTATACTATTTTATATTATATTATATTATCACTCACTCTCTCTCTCTCTCTCTCTCTCTATATATATATATATATATTTTTTTTTTTATTTGACATTTGTTTACCGGGGTGGTCTGACTGGGTCTACAGTACCCGTTTTCAGCAGAGGCCCGGGGAGAAAAGCTCCACATACAATAACATACAAATACAGTATACAATACAATACAATACAATACAATACTACAATACTACAATACTACAATAAAGATTACATTAGAAATACTATACAAAAAATAAGTTGAAAGAGCAAACTGCTACAACATGTTGTAATTTATTACTACACACCTAGACAATTCTATACAGTTAAAACATTGCAGATGATAATAGTCACTCATCATACATGATGTAGATAGTGTCCAAAAAAAGTACGTAGGCAGTGCAATGTGTGACATTGACTTATAGTACATGCAAACTAGAATGTTAGTTTCAGTTAGGAAAGTAGCAGCCAGAAAGTTAGTGATGCAGACACATGGCGAGACAGAGAGAGAGAGTTAAGAAGAATAGAAGCAATATAGCCTGAGCAGTAGTTTAAGGATATGGTACAAAAGCAGAGAAGGAGTTAGAAGAGCTTTAAGATCTTGCAGCCTGTGAGGGAATGAAATGTGAGAGAAGAGGAAGACCTGAGCATTAGGCAGGCTTTATGCAGGAGCAGCGCCATGTATTTTTGTGATGATTTTTTAAAGAGGCATTGAAATGGGTTAGGCCAGGCATAGACCTGGTAGCTAGAGGTAGTGAATTCCAATTTATAGACACAGAGTATGAATACAGAGAGTGATTATGTATTCTTGTGGGTTTTGAGATAGCTAAGAGATTTTTGTCTTCTGATCATAGGGATCGATTTGGTGTGTAAGGTGTAACTATACTGGCTAGTGAAGGACAGGCAGTAGGCTTGAAAATAAGGTTGTGCAAGGTGGATAGCTGAATAAGGGCAAGTTGGTTGGGGAGTTCAAGCCAGTTTAATTCTAGGAGTGGTTTACAGTGGTGTGTGTGATATTTAGAGTTTGTGGCAAACTGTGCAACTTTGTTGTACACTGTTCCAACTTGCTTAGGGCAGAATTTCGTAAGTTAGTTAAGATAGGGGCACCATAAAGAAGGACGGAGGTAAAAATGTTTTTGCAAGGGTAGTTTTGGTTGCTGCACTAAAGAAATGTTTGTTTCTATATGAGTCTAAGTTTTTGATGAGTTTTCTTTATATTTTTTATATGGGGGTCAAATGAAAGTTTATTGTCAATTATAACACCTAGAAGTTTGGTTTCCTGCACTATTTCTATGGCAGTGTTGTCAGATGCAAATATGTTGAAATGATCAGTGACAAGGGGAAGTGTTTTGGGGATGAAAGAATACTAGTTTTGTCTTCTTTGGATTAAGAAAGAGTTTGGCTTTTCTTAGCCAGGATTCGACTGCTGTAAAGGACTGTTGAGTTTTTGAGAATAGTTCTGGTAGTGATTGAGCAGTGCAGATCATGATGGAATCTTCAGTGTATTGAATGAGGGTCCAGGGTGAGAGGCAGTGTGAAGGTTGTTTGTGAAAATGTTGAAGAGTAGGGGTCCTAGGATGTAGCCTTGGGGGACTCCAGTAGGGCTGTGGAGAAAGGGTGAGAGTTTGGTGGACCATTTCACTGCTTGTTTATGATCCTTGAGGTAGCTCTGAAACCATTTTACTGTTTTATGTGAGAAGCCCAAGTTAGACAGTGTGTTCAAAATTAAGGGGTGAGACACTGTGTCAAAGGCCTTGGAGAGATCAAGGAATACTGAGGCTGTACAGCATCCTGCATCTCTGGCCTTGATCATGGTGTCTGTAAAAAATAATAGGGCTGTATCTGTGCTGTGGCTAGGTCGGAAGTCATGTTGGGTTTTGGTTAAAAGATTGTTTTGCAATAGATATTGCATTACATGCTGATGGATACCTCTCTCGAGAATTTTGGATATGGGCGACAAGATGGATATAGGACGGATTCAGATAAAGACTTATTTATAAGGATACTGATTGGGTAGGTGACTGAGTTTGCAGCCATTTTGAGGTAGTATGGGGGGAGATTGTCAGCTGAAGTAGAGCAGGGTTTTAGTTATTGTAACAGTTTCTAAATGGTGTCAGTGAGTATGGGCTGAAATGAGAATGGGGTTTGTATGACATTTTGCTGAGTAGGGGGGATTAGTAATGACAGGGTTAGAAGTAGTTGCTGGCCTGCGGTCGGTGCCTAAATAGGTTGAAGGGTGGGGGGGTTCAGCATTAGGAATGTTAGTTAGTAGGTCTGAAATTGATTTTATGAAGTGCTTGTTAAAGCATTCAGCTATTTGTGATGGAGAGGTATCAGGTGATAGGTTGTGCTCTCCATTTCTTCCAGGGTTAAATAGAGATGATATGGAGTGCCAAAATTTACTGGGGTTGATTTTATGCTGGAGTTGAAGCTGGGAATAATATAACTTCTTATCTCTGTTGATTAGTTTTGCCACTTTGTTATGTAGTGTTTTGAAATTAACATGATTTTGTTCATTTTTGTTTTGTTTCCAGGTTGACCAGGCTTGGTCCCTTTGCTTCATCAGGTGTTTACATTCCTTAGAGAGCCATGGAGCTGAGTTCTTATTGATTCTTTTATTTCGAATGGGAGCAGGTGTATTAAGTATGTGAAGGAAGGTGTTATTAAAGTATAATACAGCATCATTAAGGGGTAGTTGTTTAAGGGGTGTCCAGTCTATTTCATGTAGGAGATGTTTGAATTTATGCTGACAAAAATTAATTGAGTTCCTAACTGATTTTATAGTGTGTACTCTTAGTTATTGGGAGTTTGCTCTAAGGAAGTAAGCTGGCAGATGATCGCTCAGGGAGCTAGACAGTGTACCAGAAGAGGGGTCACTGGCAGGGTGGGATACTGGAATCCAGATTAAGGTGAACTGGCACGTAAGATCTTTGCTGTATTTTGTTGGAGCATTGATAAGCTGAGAAAAAAACATACAGATTTATGCTATTTGTGGGGGCATCAGAAGCTATGGTTTGCCAGTCTATATTTATGTCTCCTAAGATTATTGTTTGATATGTCCAGGATAAAATATTTTCCAACACTAGTATATTGTTACCTGGTGGGATATATATTACTATTATGCAAATTCTTTTTGATATATTGAGGTTCAAATATATATATATATATATATATATATATATATATATATATGGTTCTACCTGACTTCGTCGACAGCCAGCTAGACCGACCGACGATCCGGAATCAAGATCGAGAGAGAAAGACTAGGAAAGAGACGTGGCGCGAATCTTGAGACACGCAAGAACGACAATGCAGAAGACCGACACGACACAACCGGATGCCGACATGAGGGGGATGACGACATGGGGTATGCTGTGTGGAGGACGACGTGTGGGGACGGCAGAAGTGTGAGGTGATTAACGTGGTGTGGGGGTCTGGGGGATAGGGGGTGTTTTTAAGTTATGGGAGGGGGGGGAAGCGATAGGGGTGGGTTAAGTGGTTTGGGGTTAGATGGGGGGGGGGTGGGTTAAGTAGGGTTAGGGTTAGGGAGGGAGGGTAGTTAAGAGTTAGGAGTTTAGGGCGGATAAAGGCGAGGTTAAGTGAGTTAGGTAGGGGGAGGGGGGTAGAGGTAGTAGAGGAATAGTGTAGGTAAAGGGTTTAGTGTAGGTATGTGTGTAGTGTTATAAATGGTGTGGTGTGTGTGTGTTGTGTGTGTGGTTTGTGTGGTTGGGGATGTGTTTTGTTTTGTTTGTTTCGTTAGTGTGTACCGTGTGTTTTATCGTTTGTCGGTTATGGTGTTTATGTATTTGTTGTTGTGTCGTGTTGTGTGGTGGGTGTCGGTGTGGTGTGTCGACATATATATATATATATATATATACATACAGATTGATAGATAGCTATAGATATAGATATATATTTATAGATATAGATATACACAAGCACACACGCTAGGTGCTGCTTCCTCCTGCAAAAACTCTTTAAGTAACATGACGGAGTCTTAGTATCTGCTGCCTAAAATGCTACACTTACTTTCTGTTCAAAGCTGAGTGACTGTGGAGCACACAGCTACAGCTCTCACACTTCTGTCATGTAGCAGTAAAGCATGGTGGCATGGTGACCATTTGAAATACAGGGACCCACTAGAAAGAGTCTCAAAAACTGAGACCGAATGGCCAAAAGAAGGGGCTTACATATCCTAAGTTCAAGAAGCCATACAACTTGCAGCTGCTGCTAACCAAAGAGGACGACGTGGGCTGTTTAAGACTTAGGCAGAATTAAGAGTTAAGTATGGTGTAAGTTTGTATTTTTACTCAAAACCAACAGACTCTTAAATAACATTTTTGTTTTATAACTAATACTAACTTTTTCCTTATTTTACAAATCACGTCAAAGTTTGCCGCAGAGTTGACAGGTCTTCCAAGTATTAAGTGGATCAGAAAAACCAGGCAGTACACGTGATGTAGTCATTTACAGCAAGTCCAGGGTAATCGGTTTCTGCAAAGGCACAAATGAAAAGAAAATAGTGAAAATATGCGTTACAGCGCTGAGCACGTCATGCAGCTGCAGCACACATGCCATCTGCCCTGCCAGACTCCTGCACAAAAACATGGTAAAGTACGCTAACCGCAATGATATTCAAATGCAAAGTGCAGTTAAATCTTAGACACATTGCTCAAACATGCAAACTTAAACTCTCTACAGTGTTATGTGACAGCTGCTGAACAATCTCCTTCTCCCCACCAAAAGACAAGACAAAACAAGCACTTAACTAAAATGGTGAACTCAGTAATGAAAGTTGTAATGAATTTCTACTGTTGGAATCATGGAGCAGATAATTGCAAGATCATAAAGAAAAAGCTTTCCCAGTGAAGTTCAAGTTAGATCCCTTTGCAATAGATGTATATGTATATGTTTTAGTTTTCTCCTTTCTGAGACCAAACTGTCTGCCTCTCTTGATTCAGGCCTTGCCAACAAGATTACCTTACAGGGGAGGGGGAAGAGCAGCAAAACTTAAAAAAAAAAAATGCTGGCGATCAGCTTAAAATGAGAAGTCCAGGCCTATAAACTAGATTGGAAATTAACTATGCTGTTACGATCTTCTGCAAAGCAGAAGAAAAATGCCCCCTTTGAGGCCTACAACAACTCAGTTTTTGATCTGTTGAGCTTTTTTGTTCCCCCTCACATTTCGGTTTCTCTCTCTGCCTCAGTAATGCCTTCCTTTAATCTCCTTTCTTGCAAACCTTGCAAATCGCCCTAGCAACCTCTCCCTGTTTTCTTATGCAGAGTTGTTATTCATGCCCTAAAATGGCTCCGTCACATTCCCCACTTGCCCCCAAATCACCTCCACATCCTATATACACTATGGGAAAACATGCAGCTCAAAACTAACACACATTCAATAAATGATTCCCTAGCTCCAATGTCGTTATTTTATGATTCAGGCCTGCTTCCTGCATAGATCAGTACCCTTCTCAATCCACATAAATTCTTTTGGCATGACTTTACCTTGCTTTTGCTGTCCTTTCATAGCTCTAACCTACACCTACAGCTAGAGGATCTCCAAAAAACAGAGGTTGGTTAATTCCTATCCATTTAATTGTGGCTCACTCCTTTTTTCTCTGTTTTTTTTTTACCCCCCCCCCTCTTTTTTCCAATGATACATAATGTGACTACTGACAATTATAGGTTCATAGGTGTGTACTAGGCTAATGGCCCTGGAGCCTTTACAAGCGTAGCCCATAGAAGTGCACTGGCATTGTGCAGCCCAACATTAGTTCCCACTGCCTCTATCAAGTAGAGCCACTGGAGTGATCCCTGGGGTGAACTTTCTATTACCCATCCACTCATCAAGATTTGTCTTTAAGAGGGACAGTGAGATGCTCTGCTTGACATGTATGGAAAGTCTATTCCAGAGCATGGGCAGTCTCTGGGTGAGGAACCTGACCCTCCAGCATGTTCTGTTGATTGTCGTAATGAGGTTGAGGTCCCTGGAGTGTGTGGTGTGGAGGGATTGGGATTTCTTTAGATGTAGCATTTCTAGCAGAGCTGGGTCAGACATGGCTTTGTAAGTCAAGCAGAGAGCGCCTCTAAGTAGGTGATATGAGACAAAGAATAGCTGGAGTCTTTTGAGTCTGTCCATGTAGGACATGTATTTAATGCCAAAGATCCTCTTCATTAGGTACTTCTGTGGCCTCTCCATCTGTTGCAGGTGTCTAGTGAGGTACACACCAAATGGGTCATTATACTTGATGATTGGTCTAATGAGGGAAGAGAAGAGAGAGATGATGACCTTTTTCTCCCTGGATGGAAAACCCTTGGTAATGAGATATGCCACGTAGAAGGACTTTCTGACCACAGTGGCAATATAGTGGTCGAAGAAGAGATTGCTGTCAACCTCAGTTTCCTTATATTAATACCAGACTGGTTGTAAATAGTGATGAATAAATTCACTTTACATTCCTTCTCTTTAAGCCTGGCAAGTAAGCTTTTGCAGTCTCTTGTTTTCTGTTTCTGTGTGTATATTTTATCATGTTATGGTGGATGGTGTTACAGAAGGGGCATCAGTTTCTGGATCAGATATTTGTGGGGTGGCTGCATGTAAGGTCTTGCCCTTAGCCCCTCTGAGATGGATAACCTGCCACCTTCTGCTTCTCGAACTGGCTTTTCATTTTTTTTTCATGGTGCAGCCATGTTTGCAAGAAAAAAATCCTTCTCTTAGTACCTCTCTTGTGTGTCTATTTCCTTGGTGATTGTGGTAATAAGATTATAAGAAGGATATCAAGTGATGAACAAAGATCCTGCTCAGTGGGAATTGTTTGGCCAGTGGTGAGGTTTTTTTTTTTTAATCTCTTGACTATTGCTTTTGTGCTGGGTCTTTGCGATTCGGTTAAAGTTTTGATACATCTATGTGGTTGGATTGTGTGCATTTGTTTTGCCGTGAGGAAATCTTGCTTCATAGTGCGAAAAAACCTCTTGCAAGAAATTTGGACAAAGCCTAAAATAATGGCTGTGCGAAGGCCTAAACATAGGGTCATATTGTGAATATTGCTCTTATAAACTTAGAAAGTTGCTAGATTAACAGGACTTGTGTTAGCATGCATATCCTGAAAAGTATTAAGTCTGAAACTCACGTGTGTCATTATTTAGTGACTTTAATCCACAGTGATTTGCCAGCAAATCTGTATAGTTGTCACCTATGGACTGATGTTCTTTTTCTGAAGATCTCTGTCAACTTTTGAGACCACCTCTGCCAATTGCGAGTCTCTTTTGCCTCGAGAATAAATTTCCCACCTAACTCATTACAGTTGCTGCCATGGATTTCTGCGAAGAGATAAAAATGTAATAGCGAGTGTTGGCTGTGTGTCACTATATCCTTAACTATTCCTTGAATGCATAATTTATACACTGTATCTATCCATACACATCTTTTCTCTGCCATTATGTGTGATGTAGGCAACTTCTCTTAACTACATGGCACACTTTCATCCAGGCTTATAGAAGCCAGCTGAAATGACATGAAAGAAGGGATTAATGAGAGGAAGGGGAGAGGAGATGGAAAGGTGAAAAGAGAGGAATTCACTATATCTGTTTTATGTGGAGCTGTTGGTTCCAGTGTGTAATGCAGTGTCATACTGTGAACATTGCAGGTCTATGTAAAGGACTGACTATGAGTTTGGGTGTCGAATGTCATTTGGAGAACTGCAGATAAGACATATTACCTGTGAATAAACATCTGAACAGACATTCAGAAAGGTAAAGGGACCAATTAAGTATTGGTGAAAAAACAAAAAAAGATGATTGCACGTTTGGATTACACTCTAGCTTTTTGGCTAGGGGACTGTGCATGCTGGAGGAGTAAGATTAGAGAATTGGATTGAAAGACCTCTTAGCGTTTTTCTTTACTGCAAAGTAAATGGAGTGTCTTTGTTGTTGACTGTTAACTGGGGAGGAGTTTGGGTTGAAGAAACCTGAGCGATGACTGAATGTGGTGAAATGTCTGAGAGTGTGGGAACACAGAGATTCGCTTGTCCCAGGGAGTTTGACACTGGTTGAAACATGATAGATTTACAGATTTCTGTTGTCTGCTGTGTAGTTTTGCAGTTCATCTGGTGCTAATGCAGGTGCTTATATTATATGTTTTCTGGGTGACATTTTCTATCGTGGATGGGGTGGCATCTCGATGTAGAGTCCCTGCAGTCCTCCTTAGCAGACGTGTATGCTCTTCATACTCTGCAGATTAATCATATCATTATTTCAAATAGAACAAGTTTTTCAAGGTAAATATGTGGAGCCGAGAGGATGACACTAGGAATACTCAAAAGATAATGAAATGTGTTTTACAACATAAAACATGTGGAGTGAGGTGATGACCAGACAGCAGGGTACTCAAAAGATACTAGAACAAGTATTTCATCAAGAAGACTGTACCTTGACATAGAAAATCCTGTATGCCAAACGAGGAGGGCTTTTGTAAGAATGTATTTTTTACACTAAGAAATATGAAAGTCTAATATCTGTCATTGTTCATTGACTGCAACAACCCATAAGCCTACCTCTCAATCTCTCAGGGCAAAAAATCCAGACAAAGGCAAAAATAATGATGGTACAAATGAAACAAAACAGGGACAGACTTTAAAAATTACTCCTCCTCCTGTAAACTCAGATAGTTGTTAGAATAACAGGTTTTGCATTATTATCTGAGTGATATCAAGTCTGAAATTCAAATGTCTACCATTATTTATTATTATTTAGTGACTTCAATCTTCATGTCAGTATCAAACAACTCCATTGGAGTGGGCAGGGTTACATGATTATGTATGCAAATTTTATGTTAATCAGTGTCCCACTTTTTGGCCAGTTATATATACTTTTCATGGGCCTTTGTCCAGATTTTTGATGTTTCCAGGTTGAGAGGTATGCTACGCATGTTCCTTAGCATGCTCAGTAATATCTGTGTTATTCACATGATTGTACTGAGAATGCATATCTAAACATGTGTAGCAGGTGTATTAATTACTCTGCCACTGAAATGTATACTGTGGGAGATATCAAAGGTAATAAATTACATCCGCAGTAACAGCTTGTATCAAATGTTGTTATCCTCCACTCATAGATCACTAAATCCGTTGCATGAATAAAGGCAAATCCAACATTTCAGAGGCTAATTCAAGTAAGTCCTGACAAAAAACAATACATGACATAACATATCTCATGACATTCATTACTGAAATGTCTCTTTGCTAAATGGTGTGTTTCTACTACGTCATTATACTGGGCAGAGTCACAAAGCATTACAGCAAACACTACCATAATATAAAGAAAAGAATACAAACACGCAAGAAACTCTCATAACACAGGCCAATGTACATTTGTTGATGATTTTGCAACATGCCATATAGTAAAAAATGTTATATAAGCCCTCATGTCCCATAAAGCTTTACACTGGGAACAAAAGAATTATACTAATACATAAATATTTGTATGAAGACATGAAATACATAGCATTATTATTTGGAAGATAAGCAATGCCTGTGATCAGCTACTGACATACTCAGAATTTGCATCTTGTCAGACCTGAAGACATGCTAGGACAAATCTCAGAAAGGTGCCTTTCAACCACTGATGCCACCTACATAGGCATATTGATTGTGTCATGAAGTACACCCTTGAAGGGATTATATCAGTCTCCCATTGTAATGGGAATGAATCTCCTAATTTAGAGTGTGAGACCTTAAAAATGTGGTCCTTTGACTGTGCCATGACAACTATCTTTGCTTAAGCCACTCTTGTCTGACACAGTTATCTGACACATAGATGATGCCAGATTCAACCCCCTGACAATCATACTACAAACTATACACAGCTGTGTATTGACACAGGAGATAGTACCGAAGCTTATCACAAATATCAGAAATCAAAGTGTGAAGTAGAAAAGGAGCTTTGAAGGTAATTTCTACAGTATTTATTTGTCAGACTGATGAAAAGGCATTATCTGTGTCAATGTTCACACAACCATGAACAGTCCAATATCAATGTTGCTTGGGGAAGCCAGTCTTTTCCAACCACAATGTAGTGTACTCAAACTGCAATCTGTGCAGATATGCTATACAAGTTGGTACTCACTGCATGTGCCACATCAGCACTCAAACCACAAGAATTCCAGACCACGTTTCACTGCCAGAAAATCTCCAAAAGTGTTGAAAGTTGGTTGTTTGACATAAAAATGGAAACAAATAACTTGATGCAATGGTATTTGTGTCATATCAGTAAAACTCACATAATTTCATTGTATGCTGGAATTGAACAACCACCAATGTAAGTCCATCAGCTAATGAAATGTGCACGAATCTCACCTACCAAAGTGGAAGTCTTACCATTATCTTTGAGACTCCACTTATGTGAAGTCATTATATCCTGTGATTATGTTGCAAACAAGTTGTTTGAGGAAAAAATGATGTGGAGGCATCTCCCACTGTAAATGAACACATTATTTTATTTAACATTTGTTAACCAGGAAAGTCTGGCTTGGAACAAAGCCAATTTTCAGCAGAGGCCCAGGGAGAAACATTCCAGATGTATGTCTTTGTAACAGGGGGAGGAAACTGGAGCACCCAGAGGTAACCAACATGAACGCAGGGAGGACATGTAGACTCCGCACAGAGGGCACCCCAGCCGAGAATTGACCCAGAAAACCTCTTACTGTGAAGCAATAATGTTACACCATTGCACCATTGCAATGGTGGTGGATGTCACTTATGCATAGCATACTACATGATATTGTGAAGAATGAATGTACCATAGAAGTTCTTACTAGAATTGTGAGATATTTGTGTATTTCAAGACATTACATCATTTTACTGCCGCAAGGCACATGTGTGCCTATAAGTTGGTTAAAAGAGATCTGTGGCATGTCTTGTTGTCACACGATATTGCATGATGCTAAATATACCCAAAATACACATGATTCATAATGCAGTGTCACTGTGATGGCAGACACCTAATCATTTTCAATGTGTAGATAATCACAGATTCAAACCCATGCCATACTAAGGCAACATCATACAGAACATTGTATAATTTCTTTTTGCCAGAGGAGAAGCTCAGTACCACTACTAGAAAAGGCAAATTTCATCAAATGGCATTATGAGCATTAAACAAAGCATTTCTCTGTGTGATAATGAACTGGAGTTCCTGTAAAATGAATCCCCAGATATTAAGGCATACAGCCGATAGGTGAGTGGCAATACTGTTTCCTACATGTACATTCATGGTCATACTGATACAACTGAGTGAGAGGATTAATGGTTATATTTGAACTGACTACCTACCATCACAAGCTAAAGAACATTGCATGGACTGCAAGCACCACAGGACATGTTGGTGCACAACTGTGACAATGCACATTTGAATGGATGGCATCATCATTACTTAAATAGGGTGAGAGTTCTGCTAAAAAGGAAAGAAAGTGATGGGAGAGCCCAATGACATTGCACAGTTACAAATCTTACACATATTTGAACCCTTTTCTGCACAGTTTGATAGAGGAACACATATTCATAGTAGTTAATGCTGGATTCAAACCGCTTACCTATTTTGTTACAAAGTTTAGGGGAGTGCAGCATCAACAGCCTGTGCCACTGGCAAAGTCATATCACAGCTGTGATATAGTGTAGTTTTGAAAGCATTATTTATTCAGTGTTGCCAAAACTGGGTTTTGCCTGGGAATTGTAGAAATTTATAGGGTAGTCCTCTGTCATTGTAAATAATTCTGCTAAGTGGAAATTTACATAATAGGTGCTGCGATGGAGCCAGTTGTGGATGATAGTACATACAGTCACACTATTTAAGCACTGCTGAATTCAAACCACCTACCTCTCTATTTACACAACCCAGCAAACAGTCTTAACTGCAAGTGCCACAGGAAAAGTCTGTCTTTTGTATTGAGAGAGTGCACTTATGAGATGATGACCTCATCAGAGTGGTGCAGAGAAGATGTTTGTGGTAAAAATTGAATAAGGGAATGGGGGATTCCTCCATCAGCTTAAATATTTCTCCTGAATGGAAGTAGATAAGCACTTCTGTTGATGCAGTGTTTAAATAACTGATCTCTTAACTGTTTAAAACATTCTTTAGAGCCTCCTTGCCAATTGTGTGCAGTTGTAAACTTTTTTGGTGTCTCTGTGCTATTTTCAATTTCACTCTAGTCTCCTCTATTATTTATTTTTATTATTTATTTATTGGGAAAGTCTGACTTGGAACAAAGCCGACTTCCAGCATCGGCCTTGGGAGAAATAGTCCAGACACATGTCTTTGCAATGTGTGAGGAAACCCACACAAACACAGGGAGGACATTCAGACTCTGTACAGAAGGAATCCCAGCTGAGAATTGTATCAGAGAACCTCTTGCTGTAAGGCAGCAACACTACTGCTGCACCACTGCACCATCCAATATTAGTCTTTTCCTGGGAGTGTGTACATTAAATACTTTTGCTACACCCCTCATCTCTAAACTAGAAAGGCACCCCCCCCCAGATGAGTTTAAACACTTCGTAATCAAACAACAAAATTCACCTGCAAGCTCTCTGCAAACCTGTAAAAATGCTTTATAAATAAGAAATTCTGCTATCCCTCCTATTTTTAAACTACAAGAGACCCCCCCCATGGATGAGTTTAACCACTCAGGACTCAAACAACACAATTTACCTGCAAGCTCTCTGCAAACCTGCCAAAACACTTTATAAATAAGAAATTATTTGACACCCTCATATGTAAACTACAAGGTGCCACCTGGATGAGTTTACACACATGGGACTCAAACAACAGAATTTACCTGCAAGCTCTCTGCAAACCTGACAAAACATTTTATACATAAGAAAGTGTGTATAAATGTTTTTCCCTTTAATCAGCTTTTCAATATGCAATGTTATTTAGCCTGAATAGTTGTGTTTAATATAATGTGTTTGATACACTTGCAATCTGTGTAGTGTGCACATCCCTATCCCCCACCCAGCTTATTTTAATTAGGAATTGGCCTTGCAGCAGTTTCTGATTCCACTGTGCTTAGCTGCAATCTGTGTAGTGTGCACACCCCTATCCCCCACCCAGCTTATTTTAATTAGGAATTGGCCTTGCAGCAGTTTCTGATTCCACTGTGCTTAGTTAAGGAGTACCAAACGCCCTTAAGCTAATATTCTTTAAGCTATAAATGTATCCTTTTAATACCTTACTATTTTTCACCCAGTACTTTAATGACCCTATAGCCAGCATCTCAGATAGATTTGCTGCAGCCTCACCATTATTTTTTTCTGAGTACTTACCTGCTGGTTCTTGTTCTCTGGGGTGTAATTTATCCCTGTTTTACTCTTAGTTTTTCTTCTTCTTCCCTGTCCCCTTTAACTCTGTTCTGATGCCTTCTCCCATGATGCTTTTCTCCATTCAAATGCTATCCTAGCTGGCACCATTTTTTGTTCCATTTTCACTTTCACTCTGGTCTCTGTAAACTCTGGTTTCCCATATTAGTTTTTTGCCTAGAGTGTGTACACTAAATAAGCAAGATTCCATATACTGTTGCACTTTGACTGGATTTTAGTTCACATTTCTACCTGAGCTATGTGATAGTTCTCAGAAGGCATTTTATTTTTCAGGAAATGAATCCAATGTACTTTGGCTGTAAGCTGTTTTAATTCTAATATGAACTATGTGTTAGATATTTGAAAGTATTTAATGTTACAGGATGTCAATTCAAGGATTTTCTGCAGGAATACTATAATATGCATAATGTAGCTGTAACACATAATCTGTACACTGTTGTTCCTTTTCCCTGTATCTACTTTAAGTCTCTCAAACTCTACTTTAGCCCTACTAAAACTGTTTTGCTTGATGTAACTCAGTATGATAGTTATCTAACCCCCTCCTTCTAACCTGCTTCTTCCTGTTTCTTTTTCTCTCTTAGTTCTGTTACCCACCCATCTCTAAACTATAAGGTGTCTTCCTAGATGAATTTAAACACTCGGGACTCAAACAACAAAATTCACCTGCAAGTTCTCTACATACTAGCCAAAATGCTTTATAAATAAGAAAGTGTATATAAATGTTTTCCCTTTAACCGGCTTTTCAACATGCAATGTTATTTGGCTTGAATAGTTGTGTTGAATGTAATGTGTTTGTTACACTTGCAATCTTTGTAGTGTGCACACCTCCCATCCGCCTTCCAGCTTATTTTAATTAGGAATTGGACTTGCAGCAGTTCCTGATTCCACTGTGCTTAGTTAAGGAGTACTACCAAACACCCTTAAGCTGTTTATCTTTATAAGCTGTAAATGTACCCTTTTATACCTTACTGCTTTTCACCCAGTACTTTACTGACCCTATAACCAGCATCTTAAACAGATTTGCTGCAGCCTCACTGATATTTTTTTCTGAGTAATAACCTGCTGGTTCTTGTTCTCTGGGGTGTTATTTATCCCTGTTTTACTCCTAGTTTTTATTCTTCTTCTTCTTCTATCTTCTCTCTTCCCCTTAACTCTGTTCTGATGCCTTCTCCCATGACGCTTTACTCCATTCAAATGCTGTCCTAGTTGGCACCATTTTTTGTTCCAGATTCTGTAGTCTATTTTTCTTCTCTGTAACTTGACCCTCCATTCCACTATCACTATATTTGAGCCTATTCGTTGACACTGCAAACCTGGCACTTTTACCTGCAAAGATACTTATGGTTTCACTGATTGTTTTACTTTTTCAGCTTCCAGTCTGTCAAGACCTTGACCAATCCAGTCATTTTGCCCTCACTACGCTCTGGCTCACTAAGCTCCCCTACCCTACCTCCATTCCCATCCACCCTACACTCCATCCCTAATAACCACACCCTCCATCCCCACCTAATTTCCCCCCAGCCTTCCAATCAAACTTCACATCCTCTGTACTTCAATCATCCTATCATACTAAAGACTTTTGCAGAGTGCCTCCCCCCACCTGTTAACATACTGGCAATATTTCAGCAACCTACTTTATTTCCAAATAGACTGCAAACATATGTTTCTCCCATATCTTAAATATTCTAACAGCTTCCAAGTTATTCTACTTCTCTCACCAATTCTAATCCTTATCTCTCTCACTACCTCATATCAATGCACCCTCACATACAGACACCCTACATCTACTATAACATACTCCTAAACCAAACTCTATGCCATCTATTCTTTCCCTATAAGCCCATCACCTTTTCTTCTTTCCAACTCTACCTTGTACAGAATGAAGATATTACAACTACCCACACTCCCTCTTAAAACTAAACCAAAAACCTATCTAAATACAACCACTTTAATTCTCTCAAAATACTAATTTTAAATCTACTACTATCAGGTGATACACATCCCAACCCAGGACCTAGTAACAACTCATCTCTTTGGGCTCATCCCTCACACCTCCTAAACTCCACTCCCAGTACTACCTCACAGTCCCTCCTATCCTCTTCCATCAAAAACCTATGTATTTAATCTTTGAACATTAAGATTATCATGAATAAAATCTCCTCATTCCATGCCTGGATCTACCTACACACCCCTGACATTATCATCTTCTCTGAAACCTGGCTTATGCCTCACATATCTGACTCGGAATTTCTTACCCCAGGCTATAACTTATTCTGGCAAGACAGACATAAAAAAAGGTGGTGGGGTTGCAGTTTTATACTCTAATCAGCTCTCCCTCCACCCACTACCAATGAGTCTTCCAAACTTCTACCCAGCTGATGTTCTTATTGTCACCTGTACACTGAATAATCACAAGAAACTAACAATTGCCTCCATCTATATCCTCCAGGAGACAACATCCCTATCTTACTGCTCTTTCTCTCCTGGATCTTTCAGACTGTCTCATATGAAACTGTTATCTTGGGTGACGTTAACATTGATTGGAATGCCCTTGATACTGATTCCCATAACACCTCCATTAATCTATTTGGTTTCTCCCAGCTATTTTCTGCCCAACTCATTTAAATAAGCACACCAACTATTGCTCCACACTAGCTTGGGTACTTACCTTAAAACCTTAACTCCTACCACACCCCTTCACCCTACCTGATACCCTAAGTGACCACCATCCCACCTTTATACTTTGACACTCACCCCTACTACACAAATCCCAGAAATACAAAGACTGCCTTAAGTGCTCAAACTTTAATCCAGACACTCACAACCACTCACTCTACAATTGACTGTTCCTTCCCCTATGACCTCCCCCTTGAGGAAGCAGTCCTGGTATTAAACAGCACCTTTCTAGATACACTTAACTCCCTTGCCCCCATCAGGAAAATAAGAATCAAAACCCAATATGCCCCTGGGCTAACGCAAGCCACTCATACACTTATGCATAAAAGAGAAATGGAAAAAAATGTAATAGTTCAACTGATCTTCAGTCCTACAGAGAGCTTTGTAGCTTAACTAAAAAAGGTCACCCTTGACAAGAAAAACTATTTCCAAAAACTTCTGCATAATCCTCACTCCAATCCCAAAAATTCTGTCAATCAGTAAATAAACTACTACATCCTGGTAGCCTCTCATCACCTAATCTGTGCCCTAATAGCTCTACCACTGATACTGATACCTTTCTTAAGTCATTCTTTATTGACTCTATTCACAGTCTAACCAAAATGAGACCATCACCTACCCCACTCCTCCTTCATCAACCAACCCAGCCCCCTTCTCTCTTAACTCATTCACTCCAATGGAGCTCCGGAAGTTTGCACTGTAACTTCCAATGGGTGGAGCCTAAGCCTTTTGACAGAGCCAAATTATGTCCTCACATTTCAAATAAATGTTCATATCTCTGAAACCATAGAGAGTACTAAAGTATAAACGGCAAACACTGCAGCACAAACTATTTATATAGTGGTAGTATTCTGTAGGCTCTAGGTCTTAAACCAAATTTTATAAGTCACAGTAAAGCCAGTAACTATTACATTTGTAATATTTTGTAAACAACTTATGACATCTCAGCAACCAGTCAAGTTACACACACATTGTCAGCAACATTTTATTCATATAGCTGAGAGCTTTTATTTGAGGCTAAGGAGTTTCATCTGTGTTACTTGGTTGTTGAGATATTTAGAAAAATATGAACAGTATATCTATATAAATTAATATCATAAAAACAACAGTTAATATCTATTTATCTGTACTAGACAGAGGTCAAATATTAATGCAGTTGAGTTTGCCTTTGTGCAAGCTTTAAGATGAAATCTTTTAAAACCTTGTACATAGTATAGTTTTGGAATTACTGATGCAAATATGAACAAGCAATATTTGACACCTAGAGGCATCAGCAGGAGTTAACTGCAGATGCACCTGGAGGTGTCACTTGGATGTTATGAGTTAAACCCATCCCCACAACTTATATCAAATCACTCCTTAGCAAACTTAAAACATGCTCTCCATCAGCTGATAACCTACCTCCTAAATTTCTAAAACTTACTGCCAATTCTTATGCCTACCCCATCTCTAATTTAATCAATAGGTCAATCAAAGAAGACACTGTACCTGAAATCTGGAAGAAAGCCTATGTCATGCCCTTACATAAAGGTGGCAACTCAACCGACCCCTCAAATTTCAAGCCCACTGCCATTTTATCTCCCCTTTCAAAAATTCTCAAAAAGTGCATCCACAAATAGCTCCTCGACCACCTCATGTTAGAAAATAGACTTACCCTTACACAGATTGGTTTCCACCCAAATCACAGTACAGCTGCTGCTCTGATATCATTCACCAATTCTAATGCAAATTCCCGTGACAACAACAAACTAATCTCATGTTTGTTTGTGGACCTCTCCAAAGCCTTTGACACTGTTTCCCACTAACTGCTTCTATCAAAACTAGTTACTTGTAATATCTCCAACTCTGCACTTTCTTGGTTCTCCAGTTATCTCTCCAACAGATTCCAGGCAGTTAAATGACAATATAACTTTTCTCCCTTCTTACCAGTTCAAACTGGGGTACCCAAGGCTCCATCCTTAGAACCTTATCATTTAATACCTTTACTAGTGACCTAAACTCTTCCTGCCCTCTGTCATTTGTCATACAATATGCTGATGATTCCACCATCACCTCCTCCTCTGACAACAAATCCCACCTTAACACTCTCACCCAAGAGTCTCTGCACTCAGTTAAAAATGCCTAACATCCAACCAATTGCTACTTAACCGTAAGAAAACAAAACTTATCCTATTGAAGTTTCCAATAGATACTCCGAAAAAATGTACTCATTTGAGTACACTGAGTATACCTAGCTACACCCTTGCCCTTAACAATACCTTTAACAATACCATCATCTCTGTTGAACCTCATACCAAATCGCTAGGAGTTATTATTGATGACTAATTAAAGTTCAATGTCCATATTCAGCAGTGCATCAAAACGGCTCAGCAAAAGTTAGGTCTGCTATCTAGGCATAAAAAATTCCTCACAGATGTCTCTAGGCTCTCTCTTACACAAGCATTCCTACTCCCCACCATTCTTTATGCCATCCATATTCTCACTAAAATCCAATCTTCTGTTGAAACTAGAACTCACCTATAATAAAATTGCAAGATTTGCCTCTAACTAACCTACCACTCATACCACAGCCTAGCCTTGAAAAGCCTGTAGTGGCTGGAATTTCATCATCAAATCCTACTACCCTGGCTTCTCATAGCTCATTCTATCTTACATGAACCCTCCTCCTGTCCCACTCTCTCTACCCTCATCCAGCCCTATACTCGCAATTGTGTCCTCCATACCTCCCAACAGCATATTATGTAAGTCTATGTACCCAACAAGAACATTGGTAAGCTCACCTATAGCTACTTAGTGGCAAATACTTGGACTAAATTACCCCCAAGTGTTAGACAGATCTCTAACCACAACTGTTTCAAAACAACACTAAAGGGAACTCTACACATATCATGGACATGCTTATGCTATGACCTAACTTAATCCACCCCCCATAATACTATTGCAGCAACCTTTTCTCCCACTTCTCTCTGCCTCTGCTTCTAATAAAGCCTACTAATGGTCAATAGATCCTACAGCTTCCACAGCTGTGGTCTTGGAAATTGGCTCTTGCCCTGGGCTTATCTCCTGTTTATATATTTGTTGCTGTCTGTTTTACAAACTTGTCTATATTTTCTGCTTTTCTGCATTTTCTAGTATGTTGTTTCAACATACATTTTATACATATTTTAATCATTGTAATTTTAGTTATAACTCTTTTCATGTGATTACTTTTGTTATTTGTACTTTTTGGAGGTTTTCTCCTCAGACCTATGCTGAAAAAGAGCTGCTGCCAAGTTGGGCTAACCTGGTCAACAAACATCAAGTAATAAAAAATAAATAAATAAAATGTTCCTGCTGTTTTAAACCTGCTCTAGTGTTTCCCACTGAACCACGTGTAACTAGTAGCTGTAGCACAGTCCAGATTCAGGCGTGCTGCTTCTGTAACTGTTTGTAGTAGTTTGTTTGTTCTGAGCACATTTTCCAGAACATCTTGGATTAGAAGGGACCTATCTGCACTTTTGTAAGATAATTGTGTAGATTGAGACCTATCTGGTAAAGGGAGGCTGGTCTAGGGCTTGGAATAAGCATCCTCAGTGGTCCTTTTGAATCTTTTTAAAGTTTTCTCAAGTTTTTAACTTCTGGTATTTAGGCACTGCATTTAAGCAGTTTTCTGCTTGTTTGCACATCCCACACCACCATGCACTGCAGTGGTGCACCAGCGATGGACAGTTACGTTCAACAAATTTTGCCCTAAAACCCAGGCAGAAATATCCATCCACTGAGCTCCTCTGTGATCGATTTTGAACATCCACCCATAGTGACAACAGTCTTAACCTTAGCATTATGGACAATTAGACTACTCTTCTTTCTCCTGCCAACTATGTTGACTAGGGTCTCTTGAGGCAGTGCAGAAATTGCCTCATGTACATAGACAACCCTCTACTAATAACACACTCCAGTACAGACTGTGAAAGATGAATTTGCACCTTGAAAGATGAATTTGCACCAAGAATCATGAATCCATGCTCTCTCTCAATCAAAACAGTAACACGGAGAAGGTTGTCAACTCACCCACCACTTCATATGCTCATAGTACCACTACTCATACACATACCATTACTTGTGCACATAGTACACCTCAAACACATAAATCCATATATGTGTAGGTTCTCTTGACAAACTTACCAAAACACCAGAAACCTCCAAAACTTAAGACTGCTACAATGAACACAGTCCCCACAGCACCCATGACACATAGCAACACCAGTGTTGCACCAGTGTTGCACCCACCAAACCAGTAAAGCATAGCACTCACAAAACAACATTTCTTGTCTTTGGAGACTCAATAGTGAGACACATGGATATCCCACTCACCAGGTTGTACAAGGAGAAAGTCATGGCCAGCTGCCTGTCTGGTACCAGGATTCATCACATCATGTGCACTCAGGTCTCTAAGCTACAAGTGATGTTATGACTCTGTCATAGTTCATGTTGGTGTGAATGGCCTGATATGTACCCCACTGGACTGTATGAAGAGAGACATGTTTGAGCTCCCTGAGTATGTGTCCTTGGCAGGTATGTCCCTAGCCTTGAGCAGCATATTATTCTCATCTTGAATGATGCCACAGTATAAACAAGAAATTATTGATTTCAATAATTGGCATAGTTTCTGGTGTCATTCAAAGGGGATCCAATTCCTGTCAGCCTGGAAAACCATGGTCGACAAACCTCACTGCTTTGCCAGAGACAGTTTGCAGCTGGCACCTATAGGCTTTCTGCTGCTGGCAAAGGCTCTTGTCTCCCCCATAGTTCTTTTTTAGACAAGTTTTCAAAAACAACATTACTGATGTGAAATTAACTAATCAGAACAAAACAAGGGTCATGCTGCTAAATGCTATGAGCTTAAACCAAAAATTGCACTCCCTGGAAGCATTTCTATCACTAAAAGATGTAGATGAATGTGCAGTCACATAAACCTTGTTCAAGACTTCAGGGAGTACCACAGCCTTGCAAAGTTACAATGTCTTCCACACCTTTAGACTGCAACATGAATGCGTGAAAACCAAAGGAAGCAGTGTTTCAATCTATATTAGAGATAAATTCACCTCCTGTCTAGTTAGACTGAACAACTCCATGGAGTTACTCCAAGTCCAGGTTATGGTGGGTAAGACCCCCATTTAAGTCATAGTCAGAGAGATAGATCCCCCTCCATGGGTCACAACACCTATGAAGCCTACTTGACCAAACTGGAGACAATCCTTTGAGAGAAACTTAACAAGTACAGCCAATGATAACTATAAGGCCTTTTACAGCTACATGCATAACTTAAAGGGTTGGACCCAAATGTGCAGAACCAGTGGTCAACAGTATCATACAAATGGACCCCACAGAGATAGAAAACCTGCTAGGAGATAGGTTTGAAGAAAATGTCATTCCCTTATCACCTCCTACTTACAACAAACCTTCCCCTAAAGTTCCACTCCACCCTACATATCCGAAGAGAAGGTTCTCAAAGCCTTGCCCAAGGCAAAAAATACAGCCTCTATGGGACCAGACGCTTTACCAGGCTCTCTTCTAAACAGGCTAAAACATGAACTAGCATCAGCACAAGTACCCTTTTCAGTCATAGCCAAACCACAAGCTTTGTTCCTGCAGAATGGAGAACACCAAAAGTTATTCCCCTTCACAAAGGTGGCCTATTAATGGACTCAGGGGAATTACAGACACATAAGCTTGACCAACCTCATCTGTAATGCCATGGAATGTATCATTATGGACCTAAAAAATAAAGACATAGGTGTCCTCCAAAACCTGGATCCTACTGACTTCGGCTTCATGAAGGGCAGATCCTGCCTGTTAAATCTGGTGGATTTTTTTGAAAATGTGACCAAGGCCATTGATGAGGGGAAATCTGTGCACACAGCATAACTCAACCTGGCAAAGGCTTTTGACACAATACTACGTTTAGGCATTACCAATAAACTTAGCAACCTGAATGCAAACACCTTCATTGTAAGATGGGTTGCCAACTGGCTCATAAACCAGAGACACACACTATCAAAGTGGGTGACTCCATATCAACCAGCAGACCTGTTACCAGTTGTGTGCCATACGGATCAGTGCTAGGCCCCCTATTGTTTGGTTTATACTTCTCAGAAGTTAAGGTCAAAACTAAGGGGTTGTGACTGACCAAGTCTGCAGATGACTACAAACTAGGTGCAATTATTGAATCCCCAAGTGAAGTCAGTATACTCCAGTAGGGTCTCACACAGACCAGTGATTGAAGTATTAGTCACGGTCTCAAACTGAATGCAAAGAAATGCATCATCATTCCCTTCAGCACAAACAATGTCCCCTCACACTATCAAATCAACAACAATACCCTAAGTACAAATGAAGTGGTAAGGGACCTAGGATCACAAGTTGACTGCTACCTTAACTTTGACCACCAAGTGTTTATTTTAGTAAGAAATGCTTTTTACATAGCACACTTGATTAGTAAATGCATTGGTTTGAGAGCAAAAGAAGTTATAACCCCCCTATACATGGCACTTATCTGGCCCATTATTGAGTATAATGCCCCATTTGGCATGTATCATGCTAAGCATCTGCAGTGATTAGAGAGAGCGTAGAGGTTTCTAACAAAGAAGATCAAGGGTCTACAGTATGTGCTTTACACAGACTGACTAAAGTCCCTGTCACTATACTCTGTATCATATAGACTTCCTAGGAGAAACTTATGCCTGACCTACAGAGCAATCCACGACCCAAACATAATGAACTTGCCGCATATCTATAAATCAAATGGGACTAGGTTTACCCATTCCAGGGAGCTAAATATGGCCTGTGACGTAAATCGGACATGCTAGAGGGACATATTTATCTCCCAGCAATTGCTGCATCTATGGAACAGACTACCAATTCATGTGAAACAGAACACCTCTATGAGAATGTTCAAGAAGAACCTAGATGAGTGGATGGGGCACCATAAATTCTTACCAGGATACAGCCCACAACCCTCCTGGACATAGGCAGTCATCACTAAATGCCATCTTGGGTATTGACTAGCACTTCTATTGTATTACATTGGGATGAAATGGTCAGGCTTAAAATGACCTCCAGGTTGATAGCCTAGTAATCTCCTATGATCCTATTATCCTTTATTCCTGACACTTGAGACACATAGACATGTTTACCACTCACAGATATGAACTACTTAACCTATCTAGTTTTACAATCTAGAGAACACAATGTTAATTGCAAGTACCACAGAAAAAGTCTAACTTTTATAGTAAGAGAGCGCACTTATGAAAGGTTGACCTCATTAGTGGGGTATAGAGAAGATGTTTGTGTTAAAAATGATATAATGAGATGGGAGAGTCCCCTGCCAGTTTACTTTTTTCTCCTGAAGCACTTCTGTTGATGAAGCTATACATACCTAATGTTTGAGAAACACACAGACAGATAAATATGCCACTGTCAGATTTGAACCACGTACATATCTGTTTATACAACATAAAGAAAAACGTATTTACTACAAGCACCACAGGAGAAATCTGTCTTTTATAATAAGAGAGGTGCACTTATGAAAAGATGATCTCATCAGTGTGGTGCAGAAAAATGTTTGTGTTAAAAGTAGGTTAATGGGATGGGAAATTCCTCTGCCTGCTTAAATGTTTCTCATGAATGGAAGTAGATACAGCACTCTGTTGATGAAACTATACATACCTGACACTTAAGGCATGACTTACGCACACAAAGTTTACCACTGTCAGATTTAAACCACCTACCTATCTAGCTACAAAATCTATAGAACATAGTATTAGTTAATTCACCTCCTGTGCAACAGGAGAAACCTGACTTCAATAGTTAGACAGTGCACTTATAAAAGATTACCTCATCATTGTGATGCAGAGAAGCTAGTGCACATCACACATTAGGGTGAAAATTCATGGATTTTGATAGGGAGGAGCAAAAGCAAGCTACTGATCAAAAGCAATTACATACTGCTCATGTATATCTTCTATGCTGTCATTCATATACATTGATGTAGTGAGTTTACATGATGGTGTTTTGATGAACATTACAGTTGTGAAACAGATGATTGACAACAAGCATTCATGACTGTGCAGCTCTGGATGATTGCATGCAAACAGTAATCATTTTTGTGTCATTATCAGTTGGATAATGTGCATTGTAAATACAAACAGGCAGGTCAAAATATAACAATTCACTGCATTTTCTGCTTAAAAACCTCAGCTTTGGCCGGCTAAGAACTAGCTGTATTCAACTGGATGTATAAGAGAATTTAAGTACCTTTATCTGCATTTTTTTTACAAAAATACAGTACTTAAATTGATTTTAACCATGTTGCAGGAATATTAACTGAACTGGAAGTTAGTCAGTGTTTGCTGAATTTTGTTATTTGCTAGTAATTACAGGTGTGGGGGCAGCCACATTCTTTGATTTCCTGTCCTTGCCTATTTAAGTGGTACAGTGTGAAATATTTTCTGCTTAAAAACCTCAGCTTTGGCCGCCTAAGAACTAGCTGTATTCAACTGGACATATAAGAGAATTTAAGTACCTTTATCTGCATTTTTTTACAAAAATACAGTATTTAAATTGATTTTAACTGTGTTGCAGGAATATTAACTGAACTGGAAGTTAGTCAGTGTTTGCTGAATTTTGTTATTTGCTAGTAATTACAGGTGTGGGGGTAGCCCCATTCTTTTATTTCCTGTCCTTGCCTATTTAAGTGGTACAGTGTGAAATATTTTCTGCTTAAAAACCTCAGCTTTGGCCGGCTATGAACTAGCTGTATTCAACTGGATATATAAGAGAATTTAAGTACCTTTATCTGCACTTTTTTTTTCAAAAAATACAGTATTTAAATTGATTTTAACTGTGTTGCAGGAATATTAACTAAACTGGAAGTTAGTCAGTGTTTGCTGAATGTTGTTATTTGCTAGTAATTACAGGTGTGGGGGTAGCCACATTCTTTGATTTCCTGCCCTTGCCTATTTAAGTGGTACAGTGTGAAATATTTTCTTCTTAAAAACCTCAGCTTTGGCCGGCTAAGAACTAGCTGTATTCAACTGGACGTATAAGAGAATTTAAGTACCTTTATCTGCGCTTTTTTTTCAAAAAATACAGTATTTAAATTGATTTTAACTGTGTTGCAGGAATATTAACTGAACTGGAAGTTTTGACTCTGCTCTTCAGTTAGTCCCACTCACCCTCCCTGTTTTTGTTTTGGTGTTAATCTTAGTGGTCTTGAAACTGCCCGCCCCTCTTGTAAATTTGTGTTTGGATACTCCTTCTGGGCCCAACTCATTTGCTCACTCAACTGAGTGCAGTGAGATCATATTCTGATTTCAGGCACTCCTACTGTGTACAAAGAGAGCATCTGAGAAACAAAAAAAAAATTAAGCTTGTTTTCTGCCTTTCCTCTTAAGTGGTATAGACTATTTGTAGGTTTCTGAGCCCCCAAGCCCTTCTGTGTTGGAGGGAAGCCTTCTAGCTTAGTTTTTTTTTTCCTTAGAACTAGCCAGTTTTCTAGTTTCAGCACTCAAATCTGTTTCTTTGATCTCAGCACTTGTTCAGAAAAAAAAAATCATCTGCGTTTACTGTACTTGTGTTTCTTTTTACTTTATTTTACTTTTGCATCATCTTAAAAGTACTCAATTGTATTTATAACTGCTTGGTGTAACTCATTCTAAGCCTTTTGGTTTAAACACTTGGGCTTCAGACCAGTTGTTTTGCACTGAGAGGGTTTGTGGTCTGCACTGTAGTGGCAGAACAGGTAACTTACATCCTTCTAGGTTGGGAACTGCTGATTGAGGGCTCAGTGACTGTTATTCTAAAAGTGTATTAATTCTGGTTTAAGCACTTGGGCTTTCAGGCCAGTTATTTTACATTAAGAGGGTTCGTAGTCTGCACTCTTGTGGGAGGAGAGGCTGGACTCTGCCCTTCTGAGCTGGGAATTTCTGGTTAAAGGCTTATAGTGCATGCATATCTGAACTGCTTCTTACTGGAGTTGGTGTGCCTTGTTTGCTGTGGCATAGACTGGATTCGGGCCTGCTGGATCTAGCTTTGTTTGTGTAACTTGAGCACTAATCCAGGCATTCTCTAAAGTATTCAATTGTATTTATTACTGCTTGGTAGTAACTTGATTAAAGTGTAGCTATCATTCTAAGTCTTTTGGATTAAGCACTTGGGCTTCAGACCAGTTGTTTTACATTAGGAAGGTTTGTGGCATGCACTGTGGTGGCAGGACAGGTAGCTTTGATCCTTCTAAGTTGGGAACTGCTGATTGAGAGCCCAGTGTCTGTTATTCTTAAAGTGTATTAGTTCTGGTTTAAGCACTTGGGCTTCAGGCCAGTTATTTTACATTAAGAAGGTTAGTGGTCTGCACTCTTGTGGGAGAAGAGGCTGGACTCTGCAATTCTGAGATGGGAATTTCTGGTTAAAGGTTTATAGTGCCTGAATATTTGAACTGTATCTTACTGAAATTGGCACACCTTGTTTGCTGTAGCATAGACTAGATCCAGGCCTGCTGAATGTAGCTTTGTTTATATGCTTGTTGTTTGTTTGCTTGTTATTTCCGTGGAACGCTAATTCCACCTAATACACGGCTTCTCAGCACTTCTGTGGATCACTAGTGATATGCACTGCTTACTGTACTTATTTCCTTGTTTCACTTGAAAGAAAGTTACTGTTTGTCATTTTTGCATTTAAGTTACCTGTAACACATTGCACTTAAGTTACCTGGCACTTGCTCACTAAAGCAACTATATAAGTCAGCACTAAAAATTAAAAGCACTACACCCCCACTCCCCACTGGCCCTTCTTTTCAATTATAAAGGAATTCCCAATATTATTCTAGCATGTCCAAAGGTCAGTTGTCAATCTCCTCTCTGGTCCAGCTGGTGAATCTGGGAATCTTGAGGCAATGTTACAACTGCCTCATGTACACAGACAACCCTCTCCTCCTCCCAACAAATTCCAACACATGTGAGAGATGCAACCATATAGCCAAACTGGAGGCTAAGCTCTCTCAACTCAGTACTGGCATAACCAGTCAGGAGGAGAAGGAAACCACACTCACTACAATTCCAGTCTCACATAGACCTACCACGACAGCAAACCAAACACATAATCACACAAAAACATACTCGGAGGCTCTAAATAAAAATCTGCCTAAGCAGCAGAGACCTCCAAAGCAGACACCCAAGCAACCGCTACCCCAAAACAAAACACATGCAACAGATATCTCACAAAGCCAGTGTGCCGAACAGTCACAGCCCTTAAGACTAAACAACACACCTGATACACTTGTAGTAGGTGACTCTATCATCAGGCACACTGACGTCCCGCTCACCAGGCTGAACAAGAAGAGGGTCACGGTGAGCAGCCTGTCAGGCGCTAGGATCCGCCACATAACACAAGCACTCAGGTCACTCCAAGGCAAGTACAAATATGACTGAGTCATTGTCCATGCTGGTGTGAATGACCTGAGATGTACCTCCCTGGACTACATGAAAAGAGACATAGAGGAGCTCTCTGAGCATGTAGCCCAGGCCGGTATGACCCTGACCTTGAGTAGCATCTTACCCTCACCAAGAATGATGCCACAATATGAAGACAAGATGATCAATTTCAACAATTGCCTTAAGTACTGGTGTCATTCAAAGGGGATCCAATGCCTGTCAGCTTGGGATGATATGCTTGACAAGCCATGATGCTTCGCTAGGGACGGCTTGCACCTGTCACCCCTGGGCTTTCAGATATTGGCAAAGGCTCTTGCTACCCCCATACTGCCTTTTTAGGCAAGGCTCAAAACAAACCCACCTCCATAGGTATCACAAGGGATAAGAAACTAAGAGTAATGCTACTCAACGCCAGAAGTCTAAACCTCAAGATGCACGCACTCAAAATTCTCCTTAGCATGGAGAACATCAATATCTGTGCAGTAACAGAAACCTGGTTCAGGGCTCCCGAGAGCACTCCAGCACTACCAGGTTATACCTCATACCATGCTTTTCGGCCACAAAACTTGGACTGAACCACAAAAGGAGGGGGAGTATCGATATTAGTCAAAGATACTCACACCTCCAGGTTGGTGGCAAAGCACGAAGACTCAGAGACTATCCATGTGCAACTAACAGTGGGTAAAACTGCCTTCCAGTTTATAGCCTGCTACAGACCACCCTCCCAAACCCAGGAACCCCACTCGGCCTTCCTGAGAACACTGGAAAATATGAAGGTCTCTCCAAACATCATTATATTGGGCGACTTCAACTACCCAAACATAGACTGAGAGCATTACTCTAGCTCCAACACCCTAGCCCAAAGGTTCCTAGAATTTATAAACTCAAATGCTATGGAACAACTTGTTACCACTCCCACAAGAGGGGAAAACATACTGGACCTGATCATCACCAATATGGGGACTCTATGCTCCAGACCAAAAGTGTATCCCTCACTGGTAAGATCAGACCATAAACTAATCTCACTGGATATTCACATCCTGACCCCTCCCCCTGCCCAGAAAACTACATTGAAAAACTTCTCTAAAGCAAATTTCACACTCCTCAAAACCGAGGTGGAATCCTTCAAAGCCCCCAGGCCTGTGGAAAATACGGCCCAGACTGCAGAATCATTTATAAACACATTCTATGAACACCTTCAGGAAAGCAAGGATCATGCGATCCCAAATAAAACCAAGACCCAATCCTCCAAAGGCAGACGTTCTGTCTGGTGGACCCCAAGCCATAAACAAACTATACAATAGAAGGAGGAAGCTACTAAATGATAGAGCAAAATCCCAAAAAGGGAAGGCATCACTGATCAGTATCAGCAAAAAACTACGGGCACTCATAAAATTGTCTAAGGCCAGCTTCGAGAGAAAAATTGCACAGGACATTAAGGATAATCACAAGGCTTTCTTTAGTTATGTTAGGAACCTGGGTAGTAATTCCCAGATATGCTCAGAATTAGTCCAAAATGACAAAAAATACACCAAACCGACAGACATTGCCAACATCCTAGCTGACAGGTTCAGCGCAAACTCCCCCCCTCCCCACCAAAAGGGCAAATATCTATCCCAAGCAGAGTGCTGCCCACCTGACATCTCAGATGCTCAGGTAAGAGCCGCCCTCATCAAAGCAAAAAACACAGCATCAATGGGACCAGATGGTGTCCCGGGCTGCGCTCTACATGAACTCCAAGAAGAGCTAAACCCAAACATAAAACTACTGTTCAGTCTCAGCCTTACTACAGGGATATGTGCCCAAAGAGTGGCGTACAGCAACAGTGATCCCTCTCCATAAAGGTGGTGCCTCAACAGATCCTGGAAACTATAACCCCATAAGCCTGACTAGCTTGGTCTGCAAAGCTATGGAAAGGATCATCATTGACCTCATAAATAAAGATATTGGGGGCCTACAGACACTGGATCCTACCCAGTTCGGCTTTGTTAAGGGCAGATCCTGCCTCTTAAACCTGGTCGATTTCTTTGAAACAGTCACCAAGGCCATTGCCGAGGGGAAGGTGGTCCACACTGCCTACCTGGACCTCGCAAAAGCCTTCGATACAATACCCCACTTGGGCATTATAGATAAGCTCACCAGCTTAAATATAAACTCCTATGTCACTAGATGGATTGCAAACTGGCTCAAGGACAGAACCCACATGGTTAGAATTGCTGGAGCCATGTTCATAGGTTCATAGGTTCATACTAGGCTATCTGCCCAAGGGCATTTATAAGCCTAGCCCATAGTTATGTGGCTTTCACCACCCCTTTAGTTTGAAGAAAACTATGCCTATTATTTTGCTGTGCCTCTGTCAAGCAGTGACACTGAAGTAATCCCTGGGGTATATCTGCGATCTCCCATCCGTTGGTCAAGATTCATCTTGAACAAGGCCAGCGAGGTGCTCTGCCTCACATGTACCGGGATTTTGTTCCACAACATAGGGAGTCTCTGGGTGATGAATCTGTCCCTCCAGCACATTCTATTAATAACCGTGTCAAGGTTTAAGTCTCCCGCCCTTGTGGTTCTGAGGGATCTAGATTTTTTGAGGTGAAGCATATTCATCAAATCTGGGTTTGACATGGCCTTGTATGTCAGGCACAGGTCACCTCTGAGCAAGCGGTATGCGACTGAATAGAGTTGGAGTTCTTTCAGTCGGGCAGCATAAGACATATTTTTGAGACCCTTTATCCTTTTGGTGAGGAACTTTTGGGGCCTTTCCAGCTGCTGCAGGTGTCGGGTCAGATACATTCCGAATGGGGCATTGTACTCAATCATAGGTCTAATGAGTGATGAGTACAGGGGGACGATGACCTCCCTTGATCTAGATGTGAATCCTTTCATGATCAGGTGGGCAATGTAGAAGGTCTTCCTAACTACTTTAGCAACGTGAGTGTCAAACGAAAGGTTACTGTCAACCTGGGTCCCCAGATCCCTGATAACTTCTTCTGTGCTCAGTGGATTGCCACCTATATGGTAGCTAGGGGTAACCTTGTTTTTCCCGAAGGGTATGACTATGCATTTCTTGGCGTTTAACTTTAGGCCATGGCTCTGGCACCAGTTATCCGTTTCTGTGAGGCCCTTCTGAAGGATATCTGTGTCAGATGTGTTTTCGACTATGGCGCCCAGTTTGCAGTCATCTGCAAACTTTGTCAGCCATAACCCTCCTGTGTTTAATTGTACTTCAGAAAAGTAGATGCCGAACAAGAGTGGACCCAGGACTGAGCCTTGTGGGACACCACTTGTGACCGGCTTTGAGTCTGACATGGCGCCGGCTACTCTGACCCTGTGGGTTCTGTCACTTAGCCAGTTTGCAACCCATCTTGTGATGTATGGGTTTACATTCAAGCTGATGAGTTTTTCGATGATACCTGAGTGGGGTATTGTGTCGAAGGCCTTTGCCAGGTCGAGGTAGGCTGTATGGACTGCCTTACCCTCATCAATGGCCTTGGTGACTGTTTCGAAAAAGTCAACCAAGTTTAAAAGGCATGATCTGCCTTTGACAAAGCCAAACTGGGTTGGATCCAAAGTCTACAAGTTCCCTATGTCTTTATTTATGAGTTCCATTATGATCCTTTCCATGGCTTTGCAAATAAGGCTTGTCAAGCTAATGGGACGGTAATTTCCAGGGTCGGTGGAGGCACCGCCCTTGTGAAGTGGGACTACAGTCGCCATGCACCACTCCTTGGGTACGTATCCTGAGGTGAGGCTAAGATTAAACAGCTGTCCTAACTGCGGGTTTAATTCCTCATTGAGTTCGTGGAGTACACAGCCGGGGACACCATCCGGTCCCATGGATGCTGTGTTTCTTGCCTTGGAGAGAGCAGTTCTCACCTGGGCGTTAGAGATGTTTGGGGGGCTACAATCCTCTGGTATAGATATCTCTCCTTTTGGGGGTGAGGGGGGGGAGAAGTTAGCACTGAACCTGTCAGCCAGTATGTTGGCAATGTGTGTAGGTTCAGTAATCTTCACATCATTTTGAACTAATTCTGAGCATATCTGGGAGTTTCCTCCTAGGTTTTTAACATAGCTAAAGAAGGCCTTATGATTGTCTTTTGAGTCCTTGGCGATTTTTCTCTCAAAATTTGCCTTGGATGATTTTATGAGAGCTCTTAGTTTTTTACTTATAATGATCAAGGGTGTCTTACTTTTCAAGGATTTTGCTCTATTTTGTAGTAGCTTCCTCCTTTTGTTGTAGAGCTTGTTTATGGCTGGGGTCCACCAGACTGGATGCTTGCCTTTGGTACAAAGAGTCTTAGTTTTGTTTGGGATTGCCTGATCCATGCAGTCCTGTAGGTGCTGGTAGAAGGCATTTGTAAGTGATTCAGCGGTTTGAGTAATGTTTACCACCGGCTCAGGGGCCTTAAAGGAGACCACACTAGTTTTTAGAAGTGTGAAGTCGGCTTTTGAGAAGTTTTTTACTGTGGTCTTTTTTATTTCAGGTGGGGGCGGGATGAGGACCTCCAGCGAGATTAGTTTATGATCTGATCTCACCAGTGAGGGGTATACTTCCGGTGTTGAACATTGTGGTCCCATGTTCGTGATGATGAGATCAAGTATGTTTTCTCTTCTTGTGAGGATGGTGACAAGTTGTTCCATGGCATTTGAGTTTATGAACTCCAGGAACCTTTGGGCTAGAGTGTTTGGGCTTGAGTAGTGTTCCCAGTCTATATTAGGGTAGTTGAAGTCACCTAGTATGATGGTGTTTGGAGATACATTTATCCCCTCCAGTGTTTTCAGGAAGGCCATGTGAGGTTCCTGAGTTTGAGAGGGTGGCCTGTAACATGCTACAAATTGCAGAGCAGTTTTGTCTATGGTTATTTGCACCTGGATGGTCTCCGATGCATCATGCGTTGCCACCAACCTTGAGGTGTGGGTGTCCTTTATGAATATGGACACCCCCCCTCCTTTCTTGGTGTTGTCCGGATTTTGGGGCCGGAACGCATGATATGTCATACTCCAAACCAGTTACAAGTGGTGTCCCACAAGGCTCAGTCCTGGGACCTCTCTTGTTCGGTATATATTTCTCGAAGGTACAGGCCAACACGGAAGGACTGTGGCTGACCAAGTTTGCAGATGACTGCAAACTAGGCGCCACAATCGACTCTCCAGCCGACACAAGCATCCTCCAAAAGGGCTTCATAGAAACAGACAACTGGTGCCAGAGCCATGGCCTCAAGCTAAATGCCAAAAAGTGTATAGTCATCCCCTTTGGCATTGTTCTTCTCTTCAAAAATTAAATTGGCTTGAATTACCAAATCAACTCACATATATACAGCTGACTTTCGCTCACAAGCTCATTCTCAGCCCTTCTCTTTGTCCCTCCCTGTCCTCTGCCTTCAAAATGCACCTACCAAACAGAGTCCTAAGGTCTAACAATCAAAACCTATTAGAAGTACACAAACCATGTCATCCCCCACGCAAACATTTACTATCTTTTAACCTTGCCCGTCTCTGGAACGCACTTCCTCCATCCATTCGTACCACCACTAACAAATTCATGTTCAAAAAATCTCTTCATATATACCTAAGATCCCAATGGGATTGTTCTTGCTCCCTCCCCTCATAGATCTATAATATTCCATCCTCCCCTCACACTTATGACACATAACTCAACCTATTAAAGCTTATGTTCCCTCAGAATAGTTATTTAATAATGTAATTTTGTGTTTCCTCCTCAACAACTTCTCTGAATGCATATCTCATTGCTGTTTTCAACTTATTCATCAGATTGTATTATTTTTTGAATGTTTCTTGAATTTTGAGCCTAAATGTTTTTAATGTTTTATCTCTACTCTGTATAATTATTATTGTAGCTATTGTATGTACCTAATTTTTGTCTGTATCGGAGCTTTTCTCCCCAGGACTCCATTGAAAATGGGTTCTTTTGGCCCAATGGACTATCGTGGTAAACCAACTGCAAATAAATAAATAAATAAATAAATAAATAAATAAAAACAAAGTGCCCACAAATTACCACATAGGTGGTAATCCATTAAGTACAGAAGAAGTAATTAGGGATCTGGGGACCCAAGTTGATAGCAATCTCTCATTTGACAACCACGTGGCCAAAGTGGTTAGAAAAACATTTTATATAGCCCACCTAATCATGAAGGGATTCACATCTAGATCAGGGGAGGTCATCGTGCCTCTTTACTCATCCCTCATCAGGCCCATAATTGAGTACAATGCCCCTTTTGGGATGTACCTTACCAGACACCTGCAGCAACTGGAAAGACCCCAAAAGTACCTCACCAAGAGGATCAAAGGGCTCAAACAGATGCCATATGCTGCCCGGTTAAAGAAACTCCAGCTCTACTCAGTGGCATACCGCCTGTTCAGAGGCGATCTGTGCCTGACGTATAAAGCCATATCCAACCCGGAATTAATGGACATGCTGCACCTCAGAAAATCCAAATCGCATCGAGCTACGCGCTCAAGAGACTTGAACCTCAGCACTGAAATAAATAGGACATGCTGGAGGGACAGATTCATAGCCCAGAGGCTCCCTTCACTCTGGAATAAAATCCCAGTCCAGGTTAGGCAGAGTCCCTCAGTGACTCTCTTCAAGAGGAATCTTGATGAGTGGATGGGAGATCGTAGGTTTACCCCGGGTATCACTTCTGTGTCACTGTTAGACAGAGGCACAGTATACTAACCTCGAAAAAGGGCATAGCAAAATAAATTTAAAATGGGTGGCGAAAGCCAAACACATTCTGGCTAGGCTTATAAATGCCCTAGGGCAGATAGCCTAGTATGAACCTATGAACCTATGAAACTCCCTGGTTAAGTGTCTGTGAAACGGTTCCATAACACTGCATCTCTTTTCAAAGTATAAGTGTTGCAATGCAGACATGACTTTACAAAATGAATTGTTAACAACACAGTGGTATCCACACAAGTCTGAGTACAACAAACCATTATCACATACAGAAGTAATACAAACCTCTAACAATAGTTAAATTTTTTCAAAATCTCTTCCTAGATTTCATTGCTGCCAAAGTCTTTTGCGTGGCTGATATTTGAAGTATTAGTGCATGAGTAATGATATACTGAGATGTTGAACTAAGAAGAGAAATTAGCAGTAGTCAGTGATGTTCTGTGCCAACCTTCATGCTAATAAGGAGTAGAAAGACAGACAGGTCTGACTGTGATGAAATCCAGGGTAGGTATATGTTATGTTAATGTTTTATGTGTCAGAATTTCCTCATTGGTCATGTTACATGCAGTATATTACTAATTATATCGATGATACAGGTGCTATGTTTGCACAGTCCCTGTATCTAGTAACTGTGTATGCATGTGAGGCATACTAAAGCTGTTGTCATGCAATTGTATGTGCTTGTATGTCATGAATGAACAATAAAAAGTTAATATATCAACAACCGATGTATGTGTCATAATTAATATACTTCAGGACATGGCTTGAAATAAAACCACATTCATGCTATCACCTTATGGGTGCATGTGTGTATTAGCAATATAGTCCAAATGTGCCTATTGAAGTATTATTGTTAACACATAAAGCCTTGATTGTACCTAATGTCCTGCAATAATTTCTTGGAAGATATGACCATTTTGTGAATGAACATGAAACATATGAGGGACCAAGCATGTTAATGCTGGTGGAAACATGAAGTATGGAAACATTATGAATTACAGAAGTTTGTGAGCAGAATTCTTAATAAAATTAATTATAATTTCAAAATTCCACATGGCGTACATTTCACTTTGTAGCCTGTTGAAGAGGTGATATCAACTGTCTCCTCTTAGTGCTATCAGCCTGCCATTATGTAGCACAGCAAAGCTAAGCACAGTAAACTGGATTTAAAGCCTATGTCATATGTCCTCTTTCTCTATGCTCACTTCACTTTTGTGTTATCATACTTTAGGAAATGTCATGTTGCATCATCCATAGAATGTATCATTATTAATAATGAAAAGAGGTAAATTTCCAAAAACACATTTATAACAGCATATCACATGGACCACAGGTAAGATTTTTTAGCCCTGGATGACTGCATGCAAACAATAATCATTTTTGTGCCATTATCAATTGGATAATGTGCATTGCAAATAGAAACAGACAGGTCAAAAATATGACAATTCACTGCTGAAAATCAGTCACATTTTTAGCCTGTTCATTTCATATGTCAGTGTTTATTTTGAACCAACTCAGTAAAAGCATCTGTAAACTGGATTCGGGCCCTGCATTATGCATCATCTTTCTCTAAGCTCACATTACTTACATCTTACACCACAGAGAGAGTTTGCTAGAAGGTAAAATGTCTTCACTCAGTAATGATCATAGCATTGATGATAACACACTCACACCAGACTCAACTGTGCTACTGACTGCATTCCAAATTAAAGTTGTGATTCTTTGCATTAGAAAGTGAACTCTGTTTCATTGCTAGGGACCCCTGATAGTCAACAGTGCATAATGACAAATGACATACAAAGGATGAAGAGAAAACATTATAAGGAAACATAAGGAAACAAGTATTTAAAATGTGCATTTCTGATGATTCTTCAACTTTGATTTGTAATCTGAACATATGTTCCTTAAACATCACTATTTCACACAAGCAACACATTCTCTGGGTTTGAACCATCAAACCATGTCATTAACAACACACACTTGAAATTGTTTTCACTATTTGCCAAAGACACATATGCTCAAGTTGTGATACTGTATCAATTCACATTAAAGATGCAATTTAACCAAGTTATGAAACTCTCCTCTGTAAATTGCCATTAGATATGTGGATAAATGGAATACTGGCAAAAGTTAATATTTCCTTGCACAATATTATTGAAATATTTACAACACTAAAGTTGTTTTCTTATCTTTCTTTTGGGAACATCATTCTCCTATCTATGCTTTTCTAGCACAATTGCATTCCACATTTGCATTTTTGTTATATTTGTTTCAATGGGTAATGTACTACCTTAGAAATATAAACAGATTTTTACTCAGAGGCACAACAGTGTGGTCATAACCACTCCATAAAAATGTTATAAATGTTTAGGTCCTAAGTCAGTCAATGTAATCCCAGACCTTTTGGCAAGTCTCTTCTCCCTGGCACACCCTCGATAAGTGTACATCAAAGAGAGAAGAGTGTAAAACATTGCTTATTCCTGCAGTTAAACTAATTATTCATACTTGTAAGATCTTAGCAAATAACACTTCAAAATGCTCATCCTTACAGTGCTAGGATGTATTGCAGACAGTTGTGTAGGTTCTTATGCCATGCTTACCTGTCTTAAACTTAGTGTAGATAGTGGAATTCATGAATGCTAATGAGTTTGCAGCTGATTTGCATATTTGCAGTATTGAGATGACCACATCTGCAGTATATACAGCTAATCATGTTGGCAAGGAACTTATATTACAGTGAGAGAGAGACTGCTTGAATCCTTGATACTGCTATTTGATGTGCAAACCTTTTTTTTTTAACTTTCACAACTGAATTAATATAAAGGTATGTTGCTGTTCTTTAGAATATTATATATTTTACCTTACTGATGGATTACATTTCACAAAACTCCATTTGTTTACTGTTTGCATTGTTTGTTCATTGATGTTCTTTATCAGTTATGTCTTTGCAAAAAACATTTTTGAAAGTAAATGTCACCTGACAATATGGAAACTTTTCAATGGAAATATGAACAGTTATTTAGAAGAGTGTTGTATCACTTATTACATATGTCAGGGTTTTACACTGCAGCCCAACACAGAGGATTATGATCGATTTGCTGATCATAACCTACTATATGTTCAAGACATGGATGCCAAGAAATTCAAGTGAATCTTGGCATCCATGTTGAGAAGATATAATACAGGGTTATGATCCGTGAAACAATCATAATTCTTCATGTTGCATGGAGCTTTATCAGTTCCATGTACTCTTAGTTACAGGTGAAAAATGTTAAGTGTTTTGTTGGCTTTCAAAGCTGTAAAACACTTAGCAGACACTGTCAGAATGGCAGGGTAATGCTGTTTGGCATGTTTACACTTACCTTTAGTGCCTCTCTATTGTCTAGATTTTCACCGAATGTCCAGATTGTTGCTCCATACTTTTGGCTTGTTCCTCATAAAATCTGTGATTTTTGAACAAACCACTGATAATTGGAGAAACTAAATAATGACATACATTTGAGTTTCAGAATTCATAACTTTCACATTATGCAGGGAAAAACATCCTGCTATTTTTGAAACTTTCTAGGTTTTTTACAGGAAGTTAGGAGCATGTTAAGGGTATGGACAGCAGGCAGAAACAGATATTTTGCTCTGCCGCTGTCATTTGCTAGTCAGTGCAGGCAGATTAGCTCTAACTTTAACAACATAAGCAGGGACTGCTTAACAATTGTTATGGTTGGGTTGCACACCACTCTTAACTGGTTTATCTTTTTTTCTGAATATCATAGCCTTATCAATGCACTCCATGCAGTATAAGAGACTATAGCAATAACCCATGCCTGGGTGTGGGTAATGCTAAATTTACCCACGGTTGGCGTGGTTTGGTCCCGAGGCGGCCGAGGACCAAACAAAGCCAAACATGGGTAAATTTAGAATTACCCACACCCAGAAGTGGATTATTGCTATTATAGCATGACATTATTTAAGAAAAGAAACTATTACTTTTCTTAAATAATGGCATAGTATAATGCCTGTTTACTGCCCTTCCGCAGATGTCTGGCATCCGCGGCAGTTCTGATGTACTGAGCGCCTGTGCAGTACATCAGAGCTGTGGGCAAAAGCAATGGAGAAAGCAAGATCTCCATTGCTTTTTAGTGTCTCGCTATGTTAAATGAGTTTAACATAGCGAGACAGTTTTAAAATAAGCAACGGACATCTCCGTTGCTTATTTTAAAACTGTCTCGCTATGTTAAACTCATTTAACATAGCGAGACACTAAAAAAAAGCAACGGAGATCTTGCTTTCTCCGTTGCTTTTTTTAAAACACTGTCTCGCTATGTTAAATGGGTTTAACATAGCGAGACAGCTTTAAAATAAGCAACAGAGTTCTCCGTTGCTTATTTTAAAGCTGTCTCACTATGTTAAACCCATTTAACATAGCGAGACAGTGTTTTAAAAAAACGAGTTATACTAATGGAAAAAAGTCCGGGCGACCGGACCTTTTTCCATTAGTATAACTCGATTTACAACGGGCACGCTGGCCAATCAGCGTGCACGTTTTGGGGGGTCATGGTATAATATGATATATATCTGTCTGCCCACAACACTCATGATCTTTAAAAACATTTTTATCCATTTTTAATTGAAAAGTTAAAATTATTTTGTTAATGCTGCAGTGTATTGCAGAATTACTTAACTGTAGTCATATTTACCGACTTTTAGCATTGCTTTTTGTTTCCCTTTCAGGGGATTCCGTATTAACATGTGTGGATGTGCTCAGAGGGAGCCTTAAATTTTAAATTATTTTGTGTATGATAGATGCATGCATTCATGTATATTTCTTTTGTTAACAATCACTTGTTGCTTAATTTCCTTTTTTTGTTCTTTTAGGTTTCATCTTGTACAGAGCTATGGTGGTCGAGACATCTGGCACCCATAAACTGCCATACACTGATGCAGAGAAAGAAATTACCATACAAACACTAAAGCAACATGGCTTCTCATTTCTCTTAGACAGATGCAGAGGTGACAAATCCTCCTTTCACCATATCTGGGAGCAGGTGGTCAATTATATCAGTGCTGTCAGAGGACTTGGCTGTACTTATCAGATAATCAGACACTGGGCCTATGATATGATTATGAACATGAAACATAGGGCAACTGCAATTCCTTGGGAACAGATGGGCATTGGGGATGATACTGCTACTGAACCACACTGACTGAGACAGAGGAATTCCTGTCCACTCTCAGAGATCATGACAGATCAGCAGAAGGTTCACACAGATTTGTTGATGTTGGTGCTGACTTGGAGGACAACCCATGTGTGCACTTACCAAGCATGTGTCAGGGAGAAGAAAGTTACTAAATGTCAAGGGATACATTCCCTGACTTAAAAAATAAACAGTCATAATGTTTGTATTAATTGCTTATGACCTCAGTGTGCCTCTGAGTAAAATAAATTGTCTGCAGTTCTAAAGAAGTGCATTACACATTTAAACGAATGCAGTCCAAATAACATCACATTATGAAAAGCATGTATAAGAGAATGATGCTCACAAAATGAAGAGAAGAAAACAACTGCAGTATTGCAAATATTGTTTAATATTGTGAGAGACAGTATTAGCTTAACTGTTCCCATTACCCATTCATTCACGCATTTACTTTCAAATTAAAAAGGACAATTTTTAAATGATATAATATATGAAGTTTGGCAACAAACTAAGTTGTCCTGGGACATCTTCATGGGGGGGGGGTTAGGTTAATATTAGGGGGAGTTAAGTGGGTTGGGGAGGTGAAAGGGTTAAGTGGAGGCAGGGTGGGTTGGGAGGAAATGAGATAATGATGGGGAGTAGCTTAAGAGGATTAGTCTAGTGTAGTTGGGTTAAGCAGTCTCATTTTGGCATGAACTTGCTACAGCAAGTGTTACGTCCATGATGACCAGTGGGTTGCAGGTGAGCCTTGTCTGTGTGGTTCGGTGGGTATGGTGGTGCAGGTAGTCTTTGGTCTGGAGTGGCTTTGTGCAGGTGAGATCAGTAGTGCATTTGGATGGGGATAATGCCAGCGTGTTTGGCAGAGCTGCTGTTTTGTATTTAGATTGTCTTAGTTGATAGGATCATTTAAAAAAAAAAAAAAGGGGGAAAAACAGGAAGAGGGTTTGCGGCTTTGCCACTCTTGCCTAGTTTGCCCAGTGGGATTAGAGTGTCCTGTTTTATTTGCTTGTGCAGTTTTGATTGATTAGTGTTGTAGCAAAGTTGAGAACAAGTGTGCGTGGTGAGTTGGAATGGTGCAGTTGGGTGGGTTTGTCAATCGAGACATTTTCTGTCATCTTTATTGAATGGCTGTTCACTGGTTTGTACTTCCTTGGTTGCCATGCACACGGCAAGGATTGTATATTAGTCAAAAAAAAAAAAACAGAGGTATTGGTGTATTGGCTTATTGTGCTTCAGTTCGGTCCATCCGGGTGTCAGTTGTATGGGTTGGTTGTTGCTTGTGGTTGTTTGGGGTATGGCTGGAAGCATTGTGTTGCTTTGTGGCAGGTGGCGGTTGATCATGTCATTGGTGGCACTTGTAGGGCTGTACAGTGATGGCTTCTGTCACTGAGTCAGCTCTCCCATCTTGGACACAGGTCGGTGTGTTTCTTTTCGGCTGCTAGTGGTGGTTTTGCGGGTCTGCTTTGTCTTGGTTGCTTTTGGTGGTGTTTTGGGGTCCAGGGGAGCTGCACTGGCCATTTTGTGGGCTGTTGGTTCCTGGGGGAATATGCAGAGTGGTGTCGGAGGTCCTTAGTTAAAGAAAAGAAGAAAAAACAGGGTTAATTGGTTGAAAACAGTTCCACTGGCTAGTGGGGTTGGCATGGACGGTGCTTGCAGTTGTTGCTGAATTTGGCCTTGTGGTTGTGTCGGCTTGGCACTCGTTGTGGAGGGCTGGGCAGCCTGTTTTCTTTCGTGGTGCATTCCTGGGGGAACAAAGTAAAGAGTGTTTGTTGCTGTGGAGAGGGAATGTGGTTTAACCTGGTAAACACAGCATTTTACTGACTGAGTTTCTTCATGCATAGTATTATTATTGAATGTGAACGGATTGACACATGCAGTTGGGATGGCGGGGGGGTTCCACTATTTGAAACAGCTGTGCTTGAAAATGGAAGCAGGGCCTAGGGTGTTAACAGAACACCATTACAAACAATATTTATAAAGTATTTATGACCATTTGGAAGCTATTTCTTTATTTCAATGGTAATTGTCTACTTGTTAGCAGGTGTTACTTTGTTGCTTAAGTGTGTTTCAATGGGAAAATGCAGAGGGGGCTGGCAGCTTGTATTGGGGAGTGGAGGCTCTCAGGCTTCTCCATGCAGCCTGGGGTTTTCAGGTTGGGCATTTGCTGCTGTTTGTTCTCATCAGATGATGGTGTGTTGCAGTCTCGGTGACCTGGGCTGCACTCTATGTTTTGTATTCATTGGGCCACAGGTCTGGCTTCTTTGTGGTGGTGCATTTCAGAACTGGACGCAGAAATCTAACACAGAGGGCTGTCTCTAGAATTGCCTCTGTGATTTTAACTAAGCCGCAAGTGTTTTTTCCCGGGCTGAGAGTTAGGTTGTCAATAGGTCCCCCTGCGCATGCGTGGTATGTCGGATAAGTTGACCATTGACAGGGAAATTCTCCATTACTCATAATTATATGTTAGATCCTTTTAGAGTGTAAAGAAGCAGAGCGGAGGTTGTTTAAGGGTCTATATATATATATTTTTTTTCTTTTCCATGGCATTAATAGCTGTTTTCTGAAAGATCTTATTTATGAAGGACTGAAGGAATTTGGAACTTGATGCTGCTAGTTGTGGGTAAGACAGAGTCAGAAGAAGGAAGGAGACTGGAAGACTCTTGTGGGTATGGAGGGGCGGGCACTGTGAGGAGGATAAATGTAATGAATTTATATAAGGTACAAATTGAGTTTCTATCACCTGTGAGTGTTTTTCATGGAGCTCAGCTTTCACATGGTGGGTTATAACTGACAATTTATTTAGTTACTAAGTCTAAGTTAGCTCAGTGAGTTCTGTTTGTGTTTGCTTTCACTGTGCCCAGTGGGGACTGTGACGTGATACGCTTCGGGGGAGTACATGTACACGAAGCTTATGGAATGACACAAATTATAATTTCAGTATTTACTTATTGATTTACTTATTTATTTTATTCATTCATTAATTTGTTGCTTTAGTTAGGAGAGTGCTAATGGATGTGGTCTGCAATCCGCAAGGTTACCCGGGTTGTGGATATTGATAGGTCCTTCCATGTGTGTGGTTTAGTTTTAACATACTCGACTGTATGTTAAATTTATCCTGGGTAATGGATAGGGTCATTGGAAGCATAGCTTCAGTTATAGCTGCTTTGTCATACATGTGAGTGGCGGTGCTACATTTCTTCCCAGGTTGGCAGGATAGGTTGTCCTTGCATATGTCTTGGAATATGTATTTTGGATGATTTACATGTCTTTTTCTTTCTTGCAGAAGGGGTTTTGGAATGCTGCAGCTGTAATTTGGAATAAGTGTCTATAAAGTGAAGCCTTCCCTTTACATATCAGAAGGTTTACTTTTCTCCTTTTCTTAGCAAATGGTGTGCCAAGTACCAGTTGAGGCGATACACAGTGAATTCGCAGAGGATGGAAGATACAGTGAATTTGCAGATGATGGAAGCAGTGGCGAGTGAGGTTACACAAGGGGGACACAAGTGGGCAACAGTTACTGATGGAAGTAAGTGGATTTCAAAGTTGTTGAGTTTTGGTAGAGGATTTTACACTGCTAGTCAGAGAAGGACAGGCATTTTGAGTTTATGATATCAGGGTTAATGGGTTGTACAATTTGTTCTATTAACCATTAATATGTTAGATTAACGTTGAAAGTTGTCCTGCTTTTGGGCATTTGCATTCAATAATAAAAGGGAGCATGGCCATTGGCCATAGGTAAGGGATTGATGGGGTGGCAGGGGTCCTGGTCAGTGCCTCCATGTTGAGTAATCATGGTATGTGTGCACATAGAATTTATCATTGTTTCTTTCTTTGCAGATTGATGGAGTGCAGAAGGCATCATGCCGTGGTTTGAAAAGGGGATTTGAAAGGTGATGTTTTGATAGGATGGACATTCTTGCCACTTGAATGGGGCACAAGGAGGGTTTGAGGAATCATCTTAGTAAGGCATGTTTGAGCACTGCATTAATTAGTGGAAGCTGATTATTGCATTGGTATAGGGGGCAATTAAGGAAGAGTTAGGTAAGGGGCCAAAGGGGAAAACTGTTGGGGATGGTTTATGGGGAGTGTGGGGATCCCGCAGGATGCATAGAGTCACGATGTTCATAGGAGCACAGGAACTTATTGGGCTACAGCTCTATGGCTCCTGCAAGCCAGTGAAGTTCAATTCTTGCATTCTTGGAACCTTGGGTGGTCGTATTCACTCATCCAGTTGTTTGAACCGTATGTAGGGGAAGGGCCAACAAGGTGTTTGACATGATGCTGGAGTTTGTTCCTAATGGGTGGCATCTTGGGGTGACAAATTTGTCCCTTGAGAAGGTAGTGTTAATGTTACATACCAGGTTAAGGTTTTACAGAATAGCACAAGAATCATTTCACTTGGGGTTTGAGTGAATTTTGTAGATAGGGTTGTAGGAAGCATGTTAGGTAGATGGCTGTGTTGGGGTAGTTTTAGAAAGTGGGTGCATTGTTACAGGGGAGTTAGAAGGTTTAAGGAAGCTTGGTTGCAGGATAAGGCAGCTGTAGGATACTAGTGGTATAGGTAACATAAGGAAAGAGAGCTTTTGAGGGGAAAGGCTAGGGACAAACAGGGGTTAAGAATGGTGAATTGGAGGTGTTTATGGCTTGGCATGTAGTGTATTTCATTGCGGAGCATAAGTGAGTTTTCAAGAATTAGGTCAAGGGGTGCTGGATTTCTGCCATCTATGGTTAGGACATTAAAGTTTTGGAGATAGACTATTCCATACGGTAATGGAGTTGTTGTACATATAGAATTGGGTAGTGGGTGGGCTAAGGTGATATGCTATGGTTAACAGGGTCTTGGGTGTGAGACTTGCTACTAGTTGTTTGACTGGGTGCTGTCTTGTGTTCATGGGGTTATAGTTTGTGGTTTTGTTGTGGTTATAGGCTGTCAATACATTCAGGTTGAGCCATGATTTCAGCTTTTTAGGAGCGGGCTAAAAGGGTATGTGTTCTCTTGGTGTGGATGTTCTGGTGTTACAACGAGGTCACAGTAATCCTACTTTATTTAGTTCCATTAGGGTGTGTTTCAGTGATGGCATGGAAAAGGGGTTTATGACGGGGTTCTAAGGTGCTTTAGAGATGATGGGTACACTAAATGATGTTTGGCTTGACCCTTCCCTTTATGGGAAGTGGATTGAACAATTTTGTATAGAAGGGAGGGGGAACAGCCTGGTCAGGCTGGTTGGCGGAGAAGAGGGATAGGCTTTCTCTCTTCTTTTCCCCCTCTGATGTCTGGATGTTCATTTCAAGGATCTGAGGAAAGGAAATGAGTAGTTGGAGGAAGCTTGCTGAATAAATAAGCAAGCTGAGGTAAGGATGGTGCTTATTTGGTGGAAGGTAATTCAATGGATGATGTATGAAGTGAGTTGGGATGTTGCTTCATAAGTAAAGTAAGTGAGCAGAGGTATGGACCCTGCTTGTTGGGCAGGGTGAGTAGGTACATTGCCCTGATTAACATTCCAATGAATGGTGTATGAAGTGAGATGGGACGCTGCTTCATAAGTAAAGTAAGTGAGTAGAGGTATGGACGCTGCTTACTGGGGCAGCGTAAGTAGGTATGCTGCCCTGATTAACATTACAAGGATGTTATGTTGTATTTAGAATCAATTATATTATGAATAGTTGTAATTAATAATGTTGGTGATCAAAGCTATGTTATAGAAATTTAATAAAGTTCATCAAATGTCATTTGGTGTGATGTGTGTTATTGAAGGGTACCAGAACAAATGTATTCTAGTTTTTCTTCTTCCTAATATATTTTTGTGTCTATGACAAATAGTAAAAATAATCTAAAATTTATGTTGTTAATGCAATGATTTTGAAAGTTAAGGAAATATCTGAAAAGTATTATTATTTCCTAATATTGCTGTATCTTTTTTCTCTCTTCATCCTTTGCCACTTGGCATTGTATACTGTTGACTATCAGTGGGCAATAGCAGTAAACCACAATTCACTTTCTAAGGTAAAAAAAAAAATCACAATTTTAATTTGGAATGCGATCAGTAGTGCAATTGAAATTGGCACTGGTGTGCTTCTGTCAGCACTTTGGATAGCACTGAATGAAAAAATTCCACCTGTCAGTTTTCCATCTCTGTGGCACAAGGTGCAAATGCAGTGAGTTTTCAGAAAAGGGACAGCTAATGCTGGGTTCAAATCTAGTTTACAGATAGTTGGCTGAGAATAAATATTGACACAAAATGTATATGAAATGAACAGTTAAGGCGTGTGTAATAAATGTTAAAATTCTTACCTCTTCTCATTCTCAATGACAATGTGTGCTATGGATAATGAGACATGACAGTTTGTAAAGTGTGATAACACAAAATCAGCAATGTGAGGAATGTGAACGTGTGTCATATATGCTGGAATATTTATCCACGTCTCACAATTAGTCATCCTCACAGTTGTTGTTGTTGTGTCTTTCGGCTTTTCCTGGTTAGGGGTTGCCACAGCGGAACTCCGGTCTGCTAATGGTTGGCAGTAGATTTTTTACGTGCCGAGTTGCTGGCCCTGATGCACAACCTTCAACGAAGGTACGCCCATTCACGCATGTCTCCACACAGAACATGCTCTAGCTGAGAATTGAACAGGACAACATCTTACTGTGAGGCGACAACGCTACCGCAGCACCACCACTGCAGTTAATTAGTCATCCTGACAGTAGTACATTTTATTTGAAATGTGTATGTTATTATTAATTGTATATACTGTGTAAGTGATGAGTTATTGTAATTTTCTATGCTCCCCTTCTAAACACTTACTATTACATGAAAGCTTGATGATGTGTAACAGAAAATGCTACTTGTGATTTGGTAACCAGATGAGAACAGGATGGATGTGTAATGTTAATGCTGCAGGTACTCTATTCCTACCTAGATACACCTTTCGATTTATTTATTTTTATTTATAATTTCTTTATATAATTTTCATTGTTTTAAATTTTTTTCTATTTCTGCACTCCTTGGCAATGCACAACCATGGTTCACAGCTGAAGTTAAAAGTGAAAAATGTTATTTAACTGCCTTCAGTAGAGAAAACAAGTCTGATATTAGAGCACAGCCAGTGACACTCTGGATGGTACTAAAGGAAAATATACATGTAATGCAATTATCTCTGTGATACAAGCTGTAAATACATTGAGTTGGGTGCAAAATTAGAGATGCTGGGGTGTTCCATTCTTTATTAAAATAGTGCTGCTTATGGTATCAGATTAAGTATTGGCAAAGATGTTGGGATATGAATTCAAAGCCCTAAGTCTGTGTGATACCTGTTGAATATGTTAGCTACAGTCCTTATGAACTGCTTTTAACAATGTTTTGTTGTAGACAACTAAGCTATTCTTGTGAGGAGTAACATTTGCTATGCATGATGTCAAAAATGACAGCGTCTAAACTCTGAGAACAGAAATTTACTAACATGATGAATGTGAAAATATATACTACAGATTGGTTATCCATATAGCCTAATTATTAACCATGACAGTAATACATTGCCCTTTCAAAGTATGCTATTATGACTTGTATGTGGTGCATTACTTATATGGCTATACCCAACTCATCTCCTCTACCACTTTTCTTCATAAACCCACTAATGCCAGCTCTTTCCTTGACTGGATTCAGGTCTCCCATCCTAATCTCTATCACTATGCAGAATCCATAACAGACTCAATATCACTCCCCTATACACATCCTAAGATTCTTCTCACACCTCTCTAGACCTCGCAGACTTAAAGAATGCTGAAAATTAACCAACTTCAACCCAGATACTTGCATTGTATTACATTTTTTTCTATTTCTGCACTCCTTGGCAATGCACAACCATGGTTCACAGCTGAAGTTAAAAGTGAAAAATGTTATTTAACTGCCTTCAGTAGAGAAAACAAGTCTGATATTAGAGCACAGCCAGTGACACTCTGGGTGGTACTAAAGGAAAATATACATGTAATGCAATTATCTATGTGATACAAGCTGTAAATACATTGAGTTGGGTGCAAAATTAGAGATGCTGGGGTGTTCCATTCTTTATTAAAATAGTGCTGCTTATGGTATCAGATTAAGTATTGGCAAAGATGTTGGGATATGAATTCAAAGCCCTAAGTCTGTGTGAGACCTGTTGAATATGTTAGCTACAGTCATTATGAACTGCTTTTAACAATGTTTTGTTGTAAACAACTAAGCTATTCTTGTGAGGAGTAACATTTGCTATGCATGATGTCAAAAATGACAGTGTCTAAACTCTGAGAACAGAAATTTACTAACATGATGAATGTGAAAATATATATTACAGATTGGTTATCCATATAGCCTAATTATTAACCATGACAGTAATACATTGCCCTTTCAAAGTATGCCATTATGACTTGTATGTAGTGCATTACTTATATGGCTGTACCCAACTCATCTCCTCTACCACTTTTCTTCATAAACCCACTAATGCCAGCTCTATCCTTGACTGGATTCAGGTCTCCCATCCTAATCTCTATCACTATGCAGAATCCATAACATACTCAATATCACTCCCCTATACACATCCTAAGATTCTTCTCACACCTCTCTAGACCTCGCAAACTTAAAGAATGCTGAAAATTAACCAACTCAACTCAGATACTTGCAATACCTGTCTCACCACAATTGACCTGTCCTGCCTTTCATCCCTCCCTCCTGATGAAACTGTCCTTCAATTCAACTCCATCTTTCTAAGCACACTTAACTCCCTTGCCCCTTCTAGAACAGTCAGAGTCAAATCACATTATTCTGCTTGGCTCACTAACCCTACCTAGTCTTTTATACATAACAGAGATTCTGCTTGAAAACTCTGGATTAAGACAAAATCTCTCATGCACTTCCAAAAATATAGAGAACCCTGAGACCTAATGAAAAAACAGATTAACATTGATAAAAATAACTTCTATTACATACCCAAACTACTGATCCTAGAAACATCCCACAATTCTGGAATAATATTAATCAAAATCTCCACCCCAGTAATCCTTCAACTCCTAACCCCTGCCCTAATAATACACCCCAAGAAACTGCATCCATTTTAAATTCATACTTTATCAATATCATTAGCAAACTTATGCAAACTACTAACCCTACCACCCCCCTCACCACCCACCATCCCTTAAACAAAACTGCCATTCTCACTTAAATCCATCCCAACCAGCTATATCAGAAGTCTTCTTCTCAAATGCAAACCATGCTCCCCCCTCACCTGATAACTTACACTTCTCTTCCTAAAGGCAGATGCTAACTACATTGCATACCCTGTCTTCATCCTCTTAAACAACTCAATCACAGAATCCACTGTCCCTATTCTCTGGAAAAAATTTCATACCACACCTATCCACAAAGATGGAAATTATGTAGACCTCTCTAATTATCAGCCTATTACCATAGTCCCTCCCCTGTATAAATTTTTTAACACTATGTTCATAAACAAATCATGACATCTCACTCAAGAAAACCTGATCACCCACCCTCATCACAGCACCACTACTGCACTTATTTCCTTTACAAACTCCATAACCCTAGCTAGAGACAATAATAAACTATTGCTCTGCCTCTTCTTAGATCCCTCCATAGCCTTTGGCACTGTCTCTCACTCCATCTTCCTCTTCAAACTGTCTCAGCTCAACTTCTCCCCAACAACGATTTCCTATTTTAACAGCTACCTCACTCACAGCCATTCATCAAATGTCTCTCTGCTCTATCACCTTTCTCCTCATCAAAATGGGTGTCCCAAAAGGCTGAATTCTAGGCCCCCTTCTCTTTAATATCTTTACTAATCAACTTCACACTTCCTGTCCTCAGTCATTTCTCATACAGTAAAAGGCTGACTCTACAATCATCTCCACTGCTGACAGTCCCCTGACCTGCACAAGCTGACACAAACATCTTTCAACCTCAATGAAAAATGGCTTACCAACAACCAACTCATATTTAACCATAAAAGACTAAACTACTTCTCTTCCTCCCTAAATCCCTCTACCATCTTAAGTCCTCCTTCACTATCTCTTCCCTTAACAATACTACTATTACACCAGATACTCACACCAAACTCTTTGGTGCAATCATAGATGACCAACTTAAATTGAACCTCCGTGTACATCACTTATTAAGGAAAACCCACCAAAAGCTTGGCCTTCTGTATACACATAAAAGATTCCTCACAGCCAACTCCAGAATCTCACCAGCCCAAGCTTACCTTCTTCCTTACATATTCTATAGCACACAAATCTTAACTAGCTTACAGTCCTCACTAACCTACAAACTCAAAACTACCTACAACAAAGTAACAAGATTTGCAGCTAATCTGCCCTTAAAATCACACCACTGCCACACTCTCCATACTCTCAACTCGCTTGAGTTTCCTAACCAACTCTTATTTATGCAACTTCTCATCATCCATTCTATCCTGAACAAGCCCTCCTCCTGCTCTAACCTATCCTCTTTTGTCTCTGTCTATAACCCCCCCCCCCCCTTGATCCCTCAGAAACTCTGAAATATGTCTCTTACAGATTCACAAACCTAAAAAAATCTATTGGACAGAACATCTACAGCTACTTTCCTGCTCTATCACAGAGCAAGCTCCCTCTGACCTTCAGATACATTTCCTATGCCCATGAATTCAAGAAAACTCTTAAACATTACCTAAGCAGCCATGGTCTTGTCTCTGCAATTGTCCCACTTGAACCCTCCCCTGTCTCCTCATTATTCTCTTCTTCCTCCTAACTCTCCTTTCCTGTTCCATCACTCTCTCCTTCACTTCCTAACTTCTGTTTACATGATTACTGTCTGCAACCTGCAAATGCCTTATATTTAATACCCTCATGCACTATTGCTGCTTACCAATTGCTATCATAGACCAGGCATATTTCTTGCAGTTTTTCTTTACTTGTAACTAAATGAACTGCTGCTTAATTACTCTTTTGTATATATTTTTTGTCCTTTACTTTAATCCTGTATTTTTGTATTCTTATTGAATTTTACTTGAATTTATTAAATGTATTGCTTAATTGCACTGTATAGCTTTTCTCCCTGAGCCTCCACTGAAAAAGGGCACTAGCCCAGTCAGACTACCCCAGTCAATAAATGTCAAATAAATAAATAAACAAATGAATAAATAAAATAAATACATTTTCTGTGTTTCCCTTTCTAAACAACTGACATCACCTAAAGATGTGTAACACAAACACAGGTCTAATGAGCAAGCCAATGTTCAAAGTATTATTGACAGTTTGATATTTTTAAATTAAAATGTATTTTTGTTTACTTATTTATTTATTTATCTATTTATTTATTTTTACTTTTGCAATTGTTCACTACTTGGCAATACTTAACATTTCATATCTAAAGGCAAAAATGAAAAAAAGTTTAATTGGCCATTGGTAGAGCAAACAAGTCTGGCACATTGTACTTCAGTCAGTACTCTGGATAGTACTGAGTGAAGAAAATGCAAATGTCATATACCTATCTCTGTGGCATAAGGTGCAAGTCCAATGAGTTTAAATAAAAGTGACAGGTAATGCAGGTTTTGAATACAGTTCAGAAAGATATTGCTCACAAACTTTTGATAAGGAACATAACTATAAATAAAAATGAGTATTATAAATATGAGTTTGCAACAACTTTATGGCTAAAGGTTGCTACATTAGTCCAATATAATGTATATAAAGTATGATAAACAGGACAATTATGATACTTAATTTAAAATATACTTGCATAAGTATGATGTGCACAATAGTTTTGTTATAATTATTATGGTTAGTCACATATGATAAGTATGTGTTTAGTGAAGTATGTCTCATGAAGTATGTATGGAATTTACCCCAACATGTATTACTCAGATCATGCACCCCCATGCATCTGAAATATATTACAACCGCAAATACTGCCTTTTGTATAGAAATTGCAGTGCCATAACTAATTAAAGTCACACACATACAGATATATCTTAAGTATATTTCCATTTATTTTTTAAATTATTATTGCTCAAATTAACAATTAGAAATGGAAGTTCTACTGTATCACTGACAGTTAATAAGCAAGGGTTAACATTGCACCCTTTTTTTCTCATGGGTTCAAGTCCAAGGTAGTACTATTAGTGTGTAAGTCCCAACAGCCTGATATGTCACAATTCATACAATTTCACCTACAACCAGAAATGATTATAATGAACATAATAAAGCATTTCAGTGTTAATATTATAAAATGTGCAAAGAGAATGAGTACCACACATGGCTAGTTTTCAATGTCGTATTTCACACCTTCATTCTTTTTTGATGTTATAATTTTCATTGTGTCTGCCAAGCTCTTTTGTACTTTTAGTTGCAAAAATTCAGCTGACAAGGCTGTGTATCTTTATGCAAAGGCTAGCCATCTCAGAGGTCAGGGGTCATATATTTACAGTCGAAGAAAGTGTTTGGGTTAAAGATGAAATGCTTGCTTCTTTTGCTTTCAGTACACAGGCACCTTTGTTTTAAGTAAACATTAAACAAACATTTCAAGACTCATTTGTTTGCAGTAATGCGATATTTCAATATATACATGTTAGTCAAAAATGACCTTCTGTCTTGAAATTTGAGCAAAATACAAAATCTAACTCACTGTGATCATTGCACATCTCAGAGGGAAAGGAAAGGATGATAATACTTTAATAATGTATAAATATCAAACATGCAAGACCATGGGCAGGATTCACGATGGCTTGCACGGAGTCTAAGAGTCGTGTAAGACTCCATGCAGCCATAGCGATCCAGGAACAGCACGAAATACCGTGTAAGAGACCAGCTAAAACGTCTCTTACACGGGCAGGGCATGGATATGCTAATTACCTCACTTGCAGCCGAAAGGCATGCAAATGAGGTAGATTAGCGATCCACAAAGCTGAAACCAGCCCGTGTAAGACTCATGTTAGGTGCAGAAATGTACTCAGTTGACAACTGAGTATGTTTCTGCAAATAACACAATGGAGCCATGTCAGTTCCAAATAAAGTGTGCATATGTGTCAGGCAGCATGCCAATGGCCAAATATGTGGCCATTGGCACGGTAACCTGATGCAAACATGAAAAAAAATAATTTTTTTTTTGGCGATCGGCGATGTTTAAATGCAGCGCAGCCCCGCGCAAACGGGCTGCGCTATATAAAAGATAAAAATAAAGGTTTTAAACCCACAAATGTGGGTTTCATGCAATGCATGGATTTACAATGCAGGGACTAGCAGACCGAAAACAACATGGCCACAGTTTAGTGGTTGGTAAGGGGGGAAGCTGAGTGTAAGACACGTAACTAAGCATTAGTAGGCAATCCTATGTAAATGAGTGGTAGGATAGTGAATCTCACTGTCACATAGCAAATGAGCACATTCCGTGAAGTGTAAGAGTTAGATAAGAGGGAGTAACAGAGTAGGAGATAGGTAACATCACAGGGGGGAATGTCAGAAAGAAATCAAGCTCATTGGAGCAAAGTGGTATGTGAAAGATGTCAGTCACACAGCATAGAAAGAGGAGTGTCAACAGATAAGCATGGGAAAGTCAAGAAATTGAAGGTGTACACTGTGGCTAACACCAAAGTTTCTTGCTGTGCGTGCATGTGCGCGTGTGCGCACTGGGAGGCATGAGTAAGACAGAGTGTGTGCGTGTTAGTGTGAGTGCACGCGTGTAAGGCAGAGTAAGCATGTAGGAGCCTGTTTAAAGATCTGTAAACCTGTTTGCACTGGTGTGAGCGTGTTTTAACCCGAATAAGCAGATTCCAGTCTGTGTAAGCATGTGTGCGCACGTGGTAGTCACTGTGAGAGTGTTTTCACTGGTATGCGCACTGCTCCCCCTTGAGGAAACAGAGAGGAAAAAGGAGCTAGCAGGAAATACTGGTAGAGCTAGCAGGTGAAAACAATTAGAAGTAGGCAATTACACAGGCAGAATACTAGCCCAGCCCAGCACTTAAAACACTGCAAACAGCACAGCAGTATGTTTCTCTCAAGAGACACTGCAAGACAGGAGTAAGCTATTAGAAGTGAAAACTGAAAAAGCTGCACTCAGACCAAACATGCTAGGGGCTGCCATAGCTGTTATAAGGAGACATAGGAGACTTGCTGAGGGTGGTGACAATGCAAATGCTGCCAGACAACCCACAGTGAAGAGACGGAGAAGAGTGTACAGGCCCAGGGTCACCTACCAGGGGTTACATGAGCTGGTGATAGCGGAGAGCTATAGAGTGGACAGAGACCTCCTGCAGCAAATTGTTGAGCTGTGCAGGCCACACCTCACACACAGAACCAACAGAGGGGAACCCATCCCAGTGGAAACCAAGGTATGTGTTGGCCTAAGAATACTAGCAACAGGTACCTTCCAGAGACCAACTGGTGATATGATGGGGATCTCACAGGCATCAGAATCCAGGGTACTGCACCAGTTCCTGGATGCCATGTCGGCACATGTCGGAGATCATGTATATTTCCCCAATTCCCATGAGGCATTGGCCAGCAATATGCGACTCTTCCAGCAAATAGTGGAATACCCTGAGGTAGTGGGTGCAATAGACTGCACGCATATACGCATCAAGGTACCAGCTGGTGAGCGGGGTAGGGACTACATTAACCGCAAGGGCTTCCCCTCCATCAACTGCCAGGTCATGTGTGATGCCCAGGGCATAATAATGAATGTGTGTGCTGGCTGCCCCGGAAGCTACCATGATTCCCGTATCTGGCATCTGATGCAGCTGTACCAGGCATTTGCCAATGGGGACATCCCACATGGTCACTTAGTGGGGGATGCTGGATATGCACTGGAGCCGTGGCTGATGACACCCATCAGAAATGCACACACACCCCTGAACAAGAACGCCATAATGAGGAACACGCGCAAACACGAAATGTAATAGAGCGTGTGTTTGGGCTGCTCAAGTCACGGTTCCGGTGCCTGGACACATCTGGTGGATCCTTGCAGTACTCACCAACTACATGTACCTAAATTGTCATGGTATGTGCTATGCTATATAATATGATTCTGCGAAAACAGCTGCAGCAGGACCAGCATAGGGGCGGGACAAACAGCCCCCCACCATTGCCAAGGCCATCACAGGCAGAGCGTGACTCGGAGGATGAACAACCTGAGCCTGCCCCAGTAGGCAGAAGTAGGCATGCCCAGTATGCCCTGGCCTTGGCAAAGAGGCAATGCATAGCACATACACTGGCTCAGTAGGAACCCTGGGAATGATACCCCTCTCTGACTCACTCATATAGTAAAAGGGACACCTAACATGACACAACATGTACAGGGAGTGTAGTATGTGCATCCGACATAGGCAGCCCTGCAGCACCACCTGAGGCATGATTGCCATGTGTTAAGCAATGTAACACCATCTAGTATATGCAAATATGATGACCCTGCCTAACATCTCACCCTCACCAAGCATGATGCCACGCTATGAAGACAACAAGATCAGGTACAATAATTGGCTGAAGTATTGCTGTTAGTCAATGGGGAACAAATGGCTGACAGCCTGGGATGACATGCTGAGCAAGACATGATGCTCCACCTGCTAGGGATGGCACGCACCCAGCACACCTGGCTGTGTGGATACTGGCAAAGGCTGTTGTCACCCCCACTGTGCCTTGAATAGGTAAGGCTGGAAACACAAACCCACCACCATAGGTAGCACAAGGGATAACAACCCGGACGTAATGCTATCCAATGCCAGAAGTCTAAACTGCAAGACGCATGCAGACCAAACCCACCTCAGCATGGAGAATGGTAATATCTGTTCTGTAACAGAAACCTGGGTCAAGGCTCAGAAGAGCACCCTAATACTACCAGGTTATGCCTTATACCATGCTTTACAGCCCCAAAACATGGAACAAACTACAATAGGAGTGTGGCTATCAATAATTGTCAAGGATAACCACACCCCCAGGTTGGTACCACAGCAAGAAGCAGCATGGACTATCCACGGGCAAGTAACAATGGCTCAAACTGCGTCCCAGTTTGCAGCCTGCTACAGACCACCCTCCCAAACCCAGGAACCCCAGTCAGCCTTCCTGAAGACACTGCAGAGTATGAATGTCTCACCAAATACCAAACAAGGCACACAGAAATTGTGACATAGGTGGTAATCTATTATGTACGGAAGACGTAATCAGGGACCTAGGGACACAAGTGGACAGTAACCCGTCATGTGACACTCACATTGCCAAGGTGGCCAGGAAGACCTGCTATATTGCCCACTGTAACATGAAAGGATGCACATGTAGATCAAGAGAGGTCACTGTGCCCCCATACTCTTCTCTTATCAGGCCCATACTTGAGAACAATGCCCCATTTTGGATGCACCTTACCTGACACCTGCAGCAGTCTGAAAGACCCCAAACGTACCCACCAAGAGGATAAAGGGTCCAAACATTTGTCATCCGCTGCCTGGCTGAAGAAACCCCAGCCCAATTCACATGCATACTGCCCAGTCAGAGGCGATGTATGCCTGATGTACAAGGCCATGTCCAATCCAGAATGAATGGACATGCTCCACTGAAGAAACTCCAAATCCAGCAGAGACACCACAGTGAGATATCTGAACCTCAACACATAGATAAATAGGATGTGCTGGAGGGACAGATTCATAACCCAGAGGCTCCTTACACTCTGGAACAAAATCCCAGTCCATGATAGGCTGAGCTCCACACTCATACTCTACATGAGAAATCCGGTCAAGTGCACGGGAGATAGTAGGTGCACACTGGGGGCCATCTCTGTGTCACATCTAGTAAAGTAAACCTTAAATGGGCATAATATGCACATTGCAAGGGGTGTTGAAAGCCACACACAGTCTGTCTAGGCTCAAACATGGCCAGGGCAGATAGCCTAGTATGAATCTATGAACCTATGACGATACAAATTGTGCAGGACACAAAGGATAATCACACAGCTATCCTAACTGATGGTAGGAACCATGGTGATAATCCACAGATATGCTCTGCATTACTCAAATATCACAAACAATACACCAAACCCACACACATTGCCAACATCCAACCTAACAGATTATTTGCAAACTCCCCACCAGCACCAAACTGCCAAATATCTATCCCAGCAGAGTGCTGGCCCCCTGACATTGCAGATGCTGAGGTAACAGCCAGCATCTACAAAGCAAACCACACAGCATCAATGGTACCAGATGGTGTCCTGGGTTGTGTCCAACACGAACTGTAAGAAGAATGGAACACCAAATAGCACTACTGCTCACTCTCAGTCTTACCACAGGATATGTACCCAAAGAGCAGTGTACAGCAACAGTGGTCCCTCACCACAAAGGTGGTGCCTGAATGGATACTGCAAACTATCACCCCTCAACCCTGACTATCTTGGTCGGCAAAGTAATGGAGAGGATGATCATGGACCCCAGGAATAAAGAGATTGGGTACCTACAGACATTGGACCCTACCCAGTGTGGCTTTCATAGGGCAGATCCTGCCCCTTAAACATGTCTGACTCATGTGAAACACACACCAAGGTCATTGATGAGGGGAATGTGGTTCACACAGCCTATCTGGACCTTGCTAAACCCTTCCATACAATACCCCAGTTGTTCAGTACAGATGAGCTCACCAGCCTAACTATAAACCCCTATCCAAGTAGATGGGTTGCAAACCAGCTCAAGGACAGAACTGACCTGGTCAGAAATGCTGCAGCCATGTCAGACTACAAACCAGGTACAACTGGCATCCCACAAGGCATGGTCCTGGGACCTCTTTTGTATGGTATATATGTCACATAGGTACAGGCCATCATGGAAGGACTGTGTCTGAACAGGTTCGCAGATGACTACAAACTGCCCACCATAACGGACCCTCCAGCTGACACAAGCATCCTACAAAAGGCACATATAGAAACAGACAAGTGGTGCCACAGCCATGTCAACAAGCAAAATGCAGAATAGTGTATAGTCATCCCCTGTGGAAACACAGTACGTGGCCACAAATTACCACATAGGTGTTAACCCATTAAGTACATCAGGAGCAATAAGAGACCTGGGGGCACAAGGTGATAGATACCCTGCATGTGACAACCATGTCTCTGTAGTGGTTACAGAAACATACCATATACCCACCTAATCATGAAGATAAGCACAGCTAGGTCAGGGGAGGCCATTGTGCCTCTCCAGTCATCCATCAGCAGCCTCACAATTGCATACAATGGCCCTTGTGGGTTGTACCTTAGCAGACACCTGCATCAACTGGAAAGACCCCAAAAATACCCCACCAGGAGGATCTCAAAGCTGTAACAGATGCCATGTGTTGTCTGATTAAACAAACTGCAGCTCCACTCAGTGCCATACCGCCTGGCTAGAGGTGATCTGTGCCTGATGTATAAAGCCATGACCAAGCTGGAATCAATGGGCATTTGGCACCATGTAAAATCTGAATGCTGGGGACCTATGCACATGACAGGGTGTGTGCAATTCTATGTGTAAGAGAAATGTCCCTTTTTGCAACTAGTACAACACACCACATGCTGCATATTCCACTGTCTAAACACTGATGATGTCAGCACCCTATAAGTACAGCAGGAGAAAGCAAGCCTCTCAGTAAAGCAAATAGTGCACTCTGCTACTGCGTCTCTCACAAGTATCATAACATAGTTAGATAGGGGTTTGAATCCTGCAAATGTTCAGTGTGTGTATGTATGAATGTTGGGGGGGGTGGTAGGGTGTGTGCAATTCTATGTGTAAGAGAAATGTCCCTTTTGGCAACTAGTACAACACACCACATGCTGCATATTCCACTGTCTAAACACTGATGATGTCAGCACCCTATAAGTACAGCAGGAGAAAGCAAGCCTCCCAGTAATGCAAATAGCACACTCGGGTGTGTGCAATTCTATGTGTAAGAGAAATGTCCCTTTTGGCAACTAGTACAACACACCACATGCTGCATATTCCACTGTCTAAACACTGATGATGTCAGCACCCTATAAGTACAGCAGGAGAAAGCAAGCCTCCCAGTAATGAAAATAGCACACTCTGCTACTGCGTCTCTCACAAGTGTTATAACATAGTTAGGTAGGGATTTGATTCCTGCAAATGCTCAGTGTGTATGTGTGAATGTGGGGGGGGGGGGGGAGTAGGGTGTGTGCAATTCTATATGTAAGAGAAATGTCCCTGTTGGCAACTAGTACAACACACCACATGCTGTATATTCCACTGTCTAAACACTGATGATGTCAGCACCCTATAAGTACAGCAGGAGAAAGCAAGCCTCCCACTAATGCAAGTAGCACGCTCTGCTACTGCCTCTCTCACAAGTGTTATAACATAGTTAGATAGGGGTTTGAATCCTGCAAATGCTCAGTGTGTGTGTGTGTGTGTGTGTGTGTATATATGTATGAATGTGGGGGGGAGTAGGGTGTGTGCAATTCTATGTGTAAGAGAAATGTCCCTTTCGGCAACTAGTACAACACACCACATGCTGCACATTCCCCTGTCTAAACACTGATGATGTCAGCACCCTATAAGTACAGCAGGAGAAAGCAAGCCTCCCAGTAATGCAACTAGCGCGCTCTGCTACTGCGTCTCTCACAAGTGTCATAACACAGTTAGGTCAGGGTTTGAATCCTACAAACGCCATGTGTGTTTTTGTCAAACAGTTTGTCCATGTGTGTGGGGTGTTGTTCCCAATATTGTATGACATATATTATATCAGTAATGTCAATGCACACATGATGTATGTGTGTGCCACATACACATATGTACCTGTGACCTTCAATAGTTCCCATGTCTGAAGCCTGCCTCATGTGAATACATGGAATTTGCATTAGACAACTTTATGACTGTGGTTTTCTGTGCAGGGGCTGCATGTGGTATGTGAATATACAGTGTGAGTTGTATACGGTGTCATCCTACCAGCAAGGGATACACGTCTGGTCTGGAGCATATAGTCCACATGTTGTTGATGAACAGGTGCAGCATGTTATCACCTCTTCTGGGAGTGGTAACAAGTTGTTCCATAGCAATTCAGTGAATAACTGCTAGGAACCTTTCAGCTAGGGTCTTGGAGCTAGAGTAATGCTCACACTCTATGTTTGGGTAGTTGCAGTCCACCCATATAATGGTGTTTGTAGAGACCGTCATTTTCCCAGTGTTGTCAGGAAGGCCAAGTGGGTTTCCTGGGTATGGGAGGGTGGTGTGTGCCAGGCTATGAACCTGAAGGCAGTCTAAACCACTGTTAGTTGCACATGGATAGGCTCTGATGCTTTGTGCTGTGCCACCAACCTGGAGGTGTGTGTATCTGTGGTGCCTTTATTTACTTCCCCCCTGTTCTGGTTTGGTGCATGTTTAGGGGATGACAAGCATGGTATGAGGTATAACCTGGCAGTGATGGGGTGCACCTGGGAGCCTTGAACCAGGATTCTATTACTGCACAGATATTGCTGTTCTCCATGCTAAGGACAGTTTCCAGTGCATGCATCTTGAGGGTTACACTGCTGGCGTTGAGTAGCATTACTATTAGTGTCCTATCCCGTGTGATACCTGTGAGGTGGCTATGTAATTTGACCCTTGCATAAAAAGGCACTATGTGTGTAGCAAGAGCCTTTGCCAATATACAACGGCCGATGGGTGACAGGTGCAAGCTGTCCCTAGCAAAGCATTGTGGCTTGTCTAGCATGTAATCCCATGCTGACAGGCATTGGATCCCCTTTGAATGACACAGAAACATAACCCAATTGTAGAAATTGATCATCCTGTCTACATATTGTGGCAGCATTCCTGGTGAGGGTAAGATGCTACTCAAGGTCAGGGTCATACCAGCCTGTTCCACATGCTCAGAGAGCCCCTCTATGTCCCCTATCATGTAGTCCAGGGAGGTACGTCACAGGTCATTCACACTGGCACGGACAATGACTGAGTCATATTTGTACATGCCTTGGAGTGACCTGTATACTTGTGTTATGTGGTGGATCATAGTGCCCGACGGGCATCTCACTGTGACCTTCTCCTTGTTCAGCCTGGTGAGCGGGACCTCAGTGTACCTGACGATAGAGGTACCTATTACAACTGTAGCAGGTGTGTTGTTTAGCCTTACAGGCTGTGACTGTTTGGCACACAGGCTTTGTGAGCTATGTGTTGCACGTGCTCTGTTCTGGCGTAACGTTTGCTTGTGTGTCTGCTTCGGAGGTGTCTGCTGCTCAGGCAGGATGCTATTCTGAGACTCCAAGAATGTTCCCGTGTGTTTATGTGTTTGGATTGCTGTCGTGGTAGGTCTATGTGAGACTGGTATTGTATTTACTGTAGTATCCCACTCCACCTGACAGGTTATGCCAGTACTGAGTTAAGAGAGCTTAGCCCCCAGTTTGGCTATGTGGTTGCATCTCTCACATGTGTTGTAAGTTTATGGGAAGGGGAGAGGGTTGTCTGTGTACATGAGGCAGCTGTAATATTGCCACGTGACTCACAGATTCACCAACTGGACCAGAGAGGAGACTGACAAGTGACCTTTGCACATGCTACCATAGTATTGTGAATTCCATAATAAGTAACAACACATAGGGCCAATGGGGAACAAGGTACTCAAGGTGAGTATGTGAGGGTGTAGTGCTTCTGATTTGTTAGTGCTGGCATATATAAACGCTTTCGTGAGCAAATGCCAGGTAAGTCATATGCAATGTGTTATAGGCAACTTACATGCAAACAGGACAAACAGTGACGTTCTGTCAAGTGAGACATGGACATCAGTACAGTAAGCAATACAGATGTCACTAGGGATCCACAGAGGCATTGTAAATCTGCATTGCAGGTGGAATCAGTGTTTCAGGGAAATAACAAGCAAACATGCATACAAACAAAGCTACAGTCAGCAGACCTGGATCTAGTCTATGCTACAACAAACAAGGTGTACCACTTCCAGTAGGTAACAGTGCAAATATGCAGGCACTATAAGCCTGTATCCAGAAATTCACAGGTCAGATGGGCAGGGTCCAACCTCACCTCCCACAAGTGTACAGACCATGTACCTTCATAATGTAGAATAACCGGCCTGAAACCCAAGTGCTTATACCTGAACTAATACACATTTTGAATAACAGACACTGAGCCGTCACTCAGCAGTTCCAAACTTAGTAGGATGTATGCTACCTGTCCTGGCACCACCGTATCCTTGACATTTATGGAGACTGTCATGCTGTCATGCATGGTATGAGGTGTGACCTTGTAGTGCTAGGGTGCTCATGTGAGTCTTGAACATGTTGTGTATTACTGCACAGATATCCACATCCTCAAACATCCTCATTGCAGAGTCGAGTGTGGACAGCATGCAACTTGCAGTTTACATGTCCATCATTGAGTATCAATACTTACATTTTCTTATCCCCTGTGCTACCTATGTAGGTGGCCTTCTGTTGACAGCCTTACCACCAGTATGCAAAGATGTGCAGACATTACACTATGGTAATTACTATGGGTGTACAAAACAATACAATGACAATCATACTGTTACTGCATCAGGCATGCTGGGATATACCCACAATGATATCATTACACTGTACTGTTGACAACATGATACTATTACTACACTTCTTTGTAGTCACCCTGTGCATCAGCACCATGTTAACCTGTTCCTGCACCGATGTTACAGATTGCAGGAGGTGGCACAGTTTCATCATATGCACAGGGTGTGTACTTGGTATGCCTGAGTCTGCCACTGATTCAACCAATTGACATGTATGTGTGTGTGTGTGTTGGTGAGAGACAGCAGTACAAGATGGGGCAATGTTGATGCAGTGTGTGCGTGTATGCGGTAGCCCTAGGTGTTATCAATTCGCATGTGTGTATGCATGCACACAGTTCCACCTCATGGCTGACATATACAGGTGTTTATGGACAGCCACAGACTGTACCTGCCAGGTCATACAGATCACTGTCTCTGGCCAGGGACATGGTACCTGTGCCTGGCAGGGGTGCTACGGACCATATCAGGTACTAAGCCAGACTGGGTACTGTCATCATAAGCAGGTGGTTGGTGACTGGAGACAGGTCCCTGTTGGGACTGTCTCCTGGGGCAGTCTGATGACAGCACAGACCCAGCATTGCTGGGGCTGCTGCTGGCACTATGGGAGTGGCCGCGGGCCTGTTGTCATCTGTGATGACTGCCAGCTGCTGCTGTTGCTGGCATATACCCACGTCGACGCCTCAACCGTCCGCCATTGCCCTGGCTCATGGACATGTAGTTGTGGATCAGATCTAATGTGTCCCTCCAATGTCTGTCAATGACCTCGGTGAAATTATGGATGGCAGCCGCAACATCACGCACACTGTCATTCCTAGCTGTGTGACATGCTCTCAGCTCCCTCAGACCCTGTCTGGTGTACCGTTCCATACGTGACTGTGCCTGCATTACAGCCCGAAACATAGCTGAGGTTGAAAGACCTCTGTGGGCACATCTGACAGGGGCAGTACGCCCATGTATGCCCCCATGAGAACCCCTGGACATCTGCCTGTGTGGTACCATGTCAGGATCCTGGCCATGGCTGCTGTGTGGGGATGCATGTGCCACCTATACTACATTACCCTGGTCAATGCCCACTGTATCCTGTCCATCACCTAGGGACATTGGTGACAAAGGATGTATTGGCAGGATGACTGTGCGCATTGATGGGGTCGACAGCTGTGTACTGTCAACTGGCTGACCAACGATGGACCCTGGCACACCTCCCTGTGCTATTACACAGGTATCATCATTATCACTATCCACGGCAGCTGATTCAGGTTCCCTGCTGCACAACACCAGAGCAGCACCAGAACCTGTGGGAGTAAGACAAGAAATACAGTTTGCAATGTGTACACAATGTTACCACTGATACACACAGGCACACATGCACACATGCACATGCACACATGCACACAGGTGCACATGCACACATGCACACATGCACATGCACACATGCACACATGCACACAGGTGCACATGCACACATGCACACTCCTCAGTATATGAGATATCAACACACAGACACAAACACACCTGCAATAAAACACATAGCACTACTGTTTGAGCCTAATATTACTATTAGTATCAAGATTATTGAAAGTATTGTTATTACACACTCACCAGCATGGATAGGCTGCCTTGCTGTTACACCAGAGGGACCTGCAGAAATGAGACATTTATTGTCAGTGGGCACAACTGTGCCATTGATACTGTGAGTATGATACAGTTCAGTAGTACAACAGTTGGCTTTCACAGGTCTACTGCTGATATTGAGAATATCACTCTTGCACAATAATTACCAAGATAACAGCTATAAACCGAGGACACACCTCACACATGCATAAACTACCAGTATACAGAACAGTCAAATATACATATGGCATGTTACCTGCACGCTCCGAGTCCTGCTGCTGGGTGGCTCCAGCCTCCATCATTATGCATGTATGCTGCTGCTGTTGTTGCTGTTGGGCTGGAGCCACAACACTTAGGAGTAGTCCCTCCAGTCTGGTGAGGGGGGCATGAATAGCCACCCCACCACCTGTGTCAAGCTGTTGCCTGTGGATATCCGACGCACGCTGATGGACATTTATAATTAAATCACTGCAGTGATGGCGTACCTGCTCATATGACCGGTTATGCATGCCTATGTCATTTACCCGATGGACCAGGTCTTGCCACAGTGCAGCCCTCTCTTGCTGGTTCTGGCTGGTGCGGGAAGAGAGTATTGCGAAATCCCGTACCAGGCTCTGGTGTATCTCCTCATCCTCTGCAGCGGAGTAGGTAGGGTTTCGCTGGTGAACCATAGCCCTGAAAAGGAAAAGAAAAATATGTCAGCAATATATGTCAGAAAAATATGGCACACATAATACACATAATACTCGACTGTAGTGATATAACTTAACTCCCATATATAGCATCTGTCTATTGGGGGATACACATGTAAATGACCAGATATCAGTGCTCAGCCGACAACTGCGCAACAGTACCTGGCACACTCCATACGACAGACTAGTATACTCCATCAGTCAGCACACTGATACAGGTCCAATGCACAACCTCACACTGGGGGTTTGTATCAAGGTACTGTATGGGGATGATTATCAACCTATGCACTGCATGCAATGCAAGTTACATATTTCACTGGTAATGCACACTACTCTTACTTGCCATAACCCTACCTACACCACAGTCACATACAGGGTAACATAGCACAACATATGGCAATGTAGTATGTTGGGATCACAATACCTCACACATCTGTCTCTGGCCTCACACCAAGGACACACACTACCATGACAGACAGTCATGGTGAGCAATCACACCATTACATAACATGCACCCAGTCACTGACACACTCATTCCACCTCACATAGTTGGTTTGCAATGGGTTCGTGGGTGTGCATTGTGTCTTAGGTAGGTAGTATGCTATTGGCCCTGGGCCTACAGCAGCATACTGTTATGCTACCCTGCCCCTTGTGACACATGTGATGTGATCATACCTGTTCCTGTAAAACAGTTACACAGGGTGACTCATATGGCATATTACCTATCTGCATAACATTCAGCAGGGGTATGTCTGACATCTACTCATGGGGAGTCTTGCTTCTTAATGCTGTGTGGTTTACTCCAGGGTATGTCTTATCTGTGGGTAGGAACCTGTACCTCCACCATGTGCTCTTTACTGCGGTGACAAGGACGACAGACATAGGTCATTTAGGTTGTGGATGTTGTGAAGTGTTACCATGGTTGTTGGACAACTGTCATGGGTGAGACTTAACTATGTATATCCAGCAGTGGTAACCTCTATGTAGGTAGTATGGGTGCACTCTGTGGTCTAGTCAGTCACTCTGCATAGGTAATGTGTTTGAGTGCATTATCACAGTTTCTTACATATGACTGTGTCCTTCTCCATATCTGTAGCTGTCATGGGAGGTACATACCGTGTAGGACATTGTGGGGTGTAGAGGGGTACAGTGACCAACATGTCCATAGCTGACACACCATGTCTGCTGACACATACCATGTACATGTATTACAGGACTAGTGTGCCACTGTGAGTATCAATGGGGAGCCTATTGTACACTTGTTGCCCCTGTTCCCCCCTGACACATGCAGTGGTGGGTAGGCAAGCACATATGTGGTGGTTACTGGTGTAAGTGTTTTGGAATGGGGTATGGTACTCCAGTATCCACACTGGTGTTCACTCCATGCCTTTGTCACCAGGCACCTGTTGCAATACATCTGCACACATGTGCCTCACTCAGTAAATATATATATATATATATATATATATATATATATATATATATATATATATATATATATAGATATATATAGATATGGAGAGAGAGGGGGAGAGAGAGAGAGAGAGAGAGAGACAGAGACAGAGGGAGAGAGAGAAAGAGAGGAGGTGGGACAGAGAGAGATAGATAGTCATATACAGACATATCTGTACACAGTCAGATCTGTCTGTATATGTATATGTATCTGCATATATCTATATATGTATGTGTGTATTACATATATATGTATGTACATATTCTATCTATATATGTCTATGTATTTCTACATCCTCTCTATCTATGTATACATATATGCATATTATATATATATATATATATATATATATATATATATATATATATATATATATATATAATATACATACATATATCGATATACAAACGTATATATATATATATATATATATATATATATATATATATATATATATATAAACCTTTTTATTTACACATATGTATACACACACTAACGTACTGATAAACATCCATTACTGTACAACCTACATTGTACATTGCACTACAACCTACATTGATATGTGCACATAGTTACCTTCACATACATATGTATGTATAGCCTTCAATGACAGTTAGTATGTCTCCTGCCCTATGCACATTTCATATACATAGATATAGACCAATAACACATATGGAGGGTTCACAGTATGTAGACTATTATATTATTACTTTACATTACCTGTGTTTGTTACAGCTGTTTGCGTTGGCTTTGTGATGGTTGGCCTGCTGCTGCTTCTCTTGCCAGCTTCAGTTTGGCTTGGTAGTGTCAGGTTGTGATGACAACTTGTTTGTTTTGTTGTTTAAATTTTCTTTCTTTTCTCTCTCTTTCTCTCTCTCTCTCTGTCTCTACCTCCAGAGGGTGCAATGAAAGTATTGCATGTGTGGACTGGGAGTACAGGATGCTTTTGTAGGTATCTGCACATGTCCATGTAATGGCCTCTGCACCAATTCTTAGCCAGCATTTTCTAATTGCTTTTATTTTATTTTATTTATTTAACATTTGTTGACCGGGAATGTCCGACTAGGTTCCACAGAGCCTGTTTTCAGCGGAGGCCCGGGGAGAAAAATGCTCCAGATGCATGTGTTTGGAATGTGGGAGGAAACTGGAGTACCCGGAGGAAACCCACGCGAACACAGGGAGAACATGCAAACTCCACACAGAAGGCACCCCAGCCGAGAATCGAACTGGAGAACCTCTTGCTGTGAGGCGACAACGTTAACCGCTGCACCACTGTGCCGCTCTTACTGTGCATGCAGCCTGTTGTGTAGTGATTGCAGTTCTCACTGTGATTTCAGGACGGTGCTATAAAAAGGTATGTTAGGTAGGCGTAGCCCTTTCAGATTATCAGGGTGGGACCATGCTGGTATGCTGTGGACACTGTTCTGTGAGTGTAACGGTTGGTATGTCTCTTATATTTCAGGCTGTGTTGTAGACACTGCAATGCATGTTGTACTGTAACCTGAGTATTCCTTCCTCCAGTTTCCTCTTCTCAGTGTGTATGTAAACTGACACCTAAGACTAGTAATACTGTGTATATGGGTGTGTGTGCTTTCCTGTGGGACTTGTGGTGTAACTGGTATATAGCAGTGGCTCTTGCAATTTGTTGCTATGGCTTCAATATTTGCCCTTTACATTCACCCCTTGTATGCCTGCTAGGTGTCTTTACTGTAATGTGTTGCTATGGCTTTCCTATTTTCCATTTACATTCACACCTTGTAATGCTTGCTATATCTGTTTGAGCAGCAATTCCCTATGTGTTTGTTGTGGTAGAGTGGTACTGCATGCAGTGTGGTCTGGCCATGGTGTGGGCCTTGACACCTAGAAGGGTATTTGATTATGCTGCTGAGCAGGCCTCAGATACTCTCAGGTGCATCTTTTATCAGCCTCATGGAATGGTACATATCAGTGGGATACACCAATGAAATGTTCTGATATTCTGCAGTTGTGACTGTGGGTTATTTTGAGCATATGTATTACTACACCATTTGTGACGTGCAAGTGGTGCATACTTTCAGTAATTCATAGTTACCATTGCATGTGTTGTAACACCTTTCTGCCTACTGTTAGTACATTTCACAGGGAGTCAGTGGGGCACAGTTAACATTTGTTTTCAAATCAGGGACATCCCTGTAACTCAGTCACAGTTGCTATGTCTGGGCTCTTAACTATTCAAATATGGCAGTGTTTATACTGCTCTGAGTATGTCTGTGGCTTGCAAGGTGCTACTGTGACATTATTACCTACTAGCTGCCAACTAGCATGGCTGTTTCTCTTCACACACTAATATTTTACAAATCCACTAGATTTTACAGTAAATATACATGACATGCTTTGTGTACTAGACTTCCTATATTCCCTTTACATTCATTCCTACTATTTCATGATATATTTCTTTCAGCACAATGTTCTTGTATAGCAGTCATGGCTTAGTGGTAAGTCATGCCGACTACTGTTTCCAGGGTCCTGGGTTTGGGACTGACAGTGGGATTTTATTTTGCTTCTGAGCAGACTACAGGCCTTGTCATTCAGAGTGACTAAGGCACTTTTAAGCAGTTGTAAGCGGGGTAGCGCTGGTTTGCGTGGAGCTCACGCATGCGCACTGGCGTTTAGCTTCGCGCACACACGCATAGCTAAGCGCACACAAGCGCATACCCTCTTACAACTGCTTAAAAGTGCTTACTCTTGCACACACCCGCGCTAATTTCTTTGAAAGAAATGAAAAGGGGGAGACAGGAAAGTGGTGAAAAAGGGGTCACAAAGAGGGTAGGACAGTAGGAAAACAAGCTCAGGATTTGCAGTAAGGGTGTAGGAAAGGCCCATAGCTGCACATTTCTTTATCAGCAACAGCTGTGCATACATGTGTAATTTGGTGTGAAATTTGAAACCTTCCACCCCTGAGAGAGGGGTGAGGACAACAATATTTGTTGTACAGCCAATTGTAATTGCCAGTTCACATGTCCAGCAGACATGACTGCGAAATGGGCAGCTATGTATGGGGCGTAATTTTTTTGCGGGAACAGAGTGCCCTTTTTTTTTTTTCAGGTGAGAGTGGAATGTCAGGTATGGGAAGAAGGTATAGTTAGGGAGGTAGGTAGGGGAGGTTAACAGACAAGACAAACAAGATGCATACAGGGGTGGTGTATGACACATGTGGTGGGGAAACACAATTGACAGGGATGGATGTTTGGATATCTCGAGCCCATGAGCCCACTGATGGCAACAGTGGAACTGAGATCCCCACCCATGGGCAGATGCCACTGTGCCTTCACTGCCCAGGATGGGGCTGTGCTGGGGCTGTGTAGGATGGGCAGCAGGCATGCCCGTGAGTTGTGCCACCCGTGCCTCAAGCTGGCGTAGGGGCTCAAGCACAGAATGCCTGATCTCCCTACACACCACAGTCCGGACACTACGGAGGGTGAGTGGACGGTCTCCTCTGGCCACGCTTGCAGAGGGGGGGTGAGCCCCATCTCCTGCAGCGCTTCCACCCGAAGGTGGCATAGGGCCACTGGAGGAGGGTCCGGCCTGGGCACTAGTGCCAGGTGTACTCGCCAGCTGAGGAGGGAGAGGTGGGTCCGCCTGAACCCGTCTTCCCTGTCGTCCTATGTTTTGCAATATTTTATGACAGTTTGGGTTAGTAACAAACAATACCATTCACAATTAGTTGTAACAGCATGCATTAGTATTCCCATTAACCAAACACCCATGAATTCAAGACACTGAATAGCAAGCATAACACATGCATAATTTGAACAACAGTACAGAATCCAAAAGCATGCAGGGTTGATTGATGGCAACAGGCCATCAGGTTTGGATGTATGAACAGGGCACATGCATCAACGTACATGCAAATATGTATGAACCAACAGGACAAATGTCCAGGGGAACTAATTGTGAATACACATACCCATTTCATGTGGAATGGATTATTTGTGGTTATAGGGTAGGGTGAAGAAATATTTCATTAACAACTTCAAATACCTATACATATGCTGTACATTTCTACTAGCTGCAGATATATACACCCTACAGGTCTGACTACAGTTTCCTATGTGTAAACTTAGGCATGTTGGTGATGGGAATGTTACTGCTACATTAATATACATTGCATTTTTATTCATACACGTTCATATCTGGCTCTGTTCAGCTACAGCATCCTGCTACATTTGATTTATATGGCTCTAGGCAACTGTGGATGTTTGGTATTTCATACAACCATACTATCTGCATATTGCAAAGGTACAGCAACATATCCAAATTGTGGGACAGACATTCCAGCTTCAGTAATTTATTGCACACATTTCACTCTTTGGTTGTGCTTGTCACATTCATTTCATTCTATACTGACTGCAGTATACTTTATTCAGGAGCTATTACAACTTTCTTGGTGGATTCATACCTCTTTCTCACACTCTCACTTGTTTTATTTTTACAATTCAGGATGGTACTTAATTCTAGGCTTTATTGACATGTTTTACTTGGTTACAACAATCCTTTCCAACAGTCTCACTTGTGTCATGTTTCAGATTTTAAACGGGGATATATTTCACACATGTGTTGTACTCAGCTTGTGTAGCTGTAATTTACAGCCTGCTGCAGGTTATGTACTATTACATTACAGGTGGAACATCTTTATTTCAGACTTGTTTCATTTTTATTTTTGGATTACAGGCTGCATCACACTAATGTAATCACACAGTACTAGCAGAATCTCTCTTACACTGTTACTTGAACTTTTTATTAATAAGTGACTACACTGCACTCTTTTGCAAGCTGTCATACTTATATTTTTAACAGTTACAGGGAGAGAATTACTAACCTGCCTGGTGGCACAACTGCACAAGCCTATTGGCATAGGCTAGATGATTTACAGAACGGACACCTGCAGCTGTAATATAAATGAAGTAATATTGAAATACACACCTCCATAATATCAGCTAGGTTAATTTCTTACATAAATAATTACATGTAACTTACTCAGTAGTGGGGCGTTGAGCATTTGCCGGGCCTCCTGGATCCAACGGTTCAGTTGGTCCTGCTTCTGTCTCTTCAGGTCCGCATGGTGGTGACGGACCTGTTCACTTGTCCTTGGTATTCCTGTGGCACTGGTGAGATCATGTGCCAACCGGTCCCATGCCTCAGCCTTGTATGCTCCCCACAGGACCTGGTCCTGCATGAGTTGGGCCTCATGATTGTGGATGAGGTGCCAAACCATATATTTGGACTCCTCAATGCCCCACCTCTGTGATCGGAAGCAACTACCCTCTCCTACACCTGCCATCCTGACTGCAAATGGGTTCCACAATCAGTTATGCTGTGTATTCCTGCCTATGGGGCTTATATACGCCATTTTTCGCGCACTTATCTGTGATTGGCCATTTTGGAAATGTATCAGTTTCACAAAACCTGCTTTGTCATGCTTCTCTTTCCGTTCATTCCTACATATATGCTAATACTGCATTTCTAAGAGCAACTGTCATGGCTTAGTGGTTCAGTACTTTGATTATGGTGCATGGTATCCTGAGTTCGAGCCTGGCCATTGCTTTTTTTATTTTATGACTGTCTACACAGGCTAGCAGGTGTGTCTGTGTAAAGGCAGTTTTGATACAGCTTGCTCAACATTGCCCGCCGGTTAGCTTGTTGGCGCGGTGCGCAGCTCCGCGCAAACGGGTTACTCAGATATATGCGTCATTTGGCTGTCAGCACGCATATTACGCTCAGCTCAGCTACGGGCACACAGTTTCAGCATGTTAAAATGCTGCTCAACCCCGGGCACTCATTTTACACCTGTTAAACCTCTGCTCCCCTACGGGCAGATATACTCAGCTTGTTAGAGCGTAACTCAGCTATAGGCACTTCTGACATTTTTTTTTTATTATCTCACATTTCTTTAAAATACATGGCCCATTTCATTACATTTTACATAAAACATAATTATATATCTGTACATATATGTCAGGGAATTGTTTCGTGCTTATTTCACTAGAAATAAAAATTGATGTTGTTGTGGCTCGAACCGTGACTGCCTCCTCTTCAGCCGACGTCTCTACCACTACGCTATTGCTTCTTGGTTTACTTTGCATATTTAGATCTTATATGCTTTTCCATTGCCTGTGCAAACGAGCGCAATTACGGGCAAACATCTTTAAAACTTATAAAAAAATATATAACATGTTCATTTTTACATTTTATGTTTATAGTCTGTGGGGGCATGTGATGTGTTGTGTTTGTTGACATTTACGCGGACTCTCTCATGGGGGTTTACTTTCGGGACTGTTACTCTGCTGGGGGGGTGTCCATTTTCAGGACTTGCCCTGCGGACACGCCCCCACTTTCTTACACAGACCGTGTTAGCCTTGGGTGTGAGTCAGCATGCCCTCATGAATATGCATGGCATGCTGACGTCACACCGTTTAACTGGGGCCTCCGTGTAAGACTTGTAACTCTTACACAGAGGCTTTGTGAATCCTCCTCCATGACTCTCCAACTCTGAGCACTGTTCTGAGCGGGTCTATATTAGATAAGCGAATGCTTAAAAAAGTGAACGCTGATTGATTGACCTTATGTAAGCAAAAGCTTACAATCTCGAACTGTCAGATCAGCGATTTTTTTCCTAGGGAAAAAAATCGCTGATCCAAACACATACACACAACACAAGCACACCAAACAAAAGAAATCCACACACATACACCTAAAATCTGACACCTAACCCTACACTAAACTATGCACACACCACTAACTATCCACCTACCTTAACCCAAACCCTAATGCTAAGGTTTGTCAGTATCGCACACTCACTTCACCCGCTCCTAACCCTAAATCACCTAAACCTGCCCTAACCCTCATGTCCACACAATCACACAAATACCTAACCCGAGCCCTAACCCTATCTCACCTTACCAACACTCACATCCACACAATTGCACACTTACCTGAATCTGACCCGTAACTTTCCACCACAGCACTGAAAATACCAAAGCAAAAGAAACGGACAACCAAATTCTTTCCCTAGGAAAACATTTGGGTTTCTGTTGCTTTGATATTTTGAACATTCTTTTAAATAAGGTCGATCAATCAGCGTTCGCTTGTTTATGCATTCACTGATCTAATATAGACCCTTTCTGAGCACATGAGAGAAAACTGTATGTGTGTGTGTGTGTGTGTGTGTGTGTGTGTGTGTGTGTGTGTGTGTGTGTGTGTGTGTGTGTGTGTGTGCATGCATGTGTGCATGTGTTTGTGAGTGTGCTATTAGTCCATCTTCTTTTCTTGCCCAAATATTTTTAAGTTCATTAAAGTATTATAACAATAAAATAAAACACAATAACTATAAGCAAAATATACATAGGCCTGAAGTAGTGTGTGAAATATTTTCAATTAAGTAAAACCAATTATTTATAAAGACATAAATGACCTTAGAAAGAGTTACAGTCTATCAAAAAATCTCAGTGAGAGATGAAACCTTTATCCAAGGATTGTTGATGAAGTTCTTTTGAAAAATTCTGAGTTCTTTTGTTCTGCTTTTTTAGATATCATTTCTTTTAACAAAGTCAGGAAATTTTCAATATTTGGAGAGGTAACAGAATTACACTTTCTAGTGATACATGTTCTAGCTACAGTTAGAATTGTCCATAAAATATCTGAATTAATTTTATTAATGGTAAAACCTTCAAGTACATTTAAAAGAATATTGTTTTGATTAATAAAAATGAATCTGAAAAACAAGGTTTCAAGAAAATTGTCAATATTTTCCCAGACCTGGCTTAAGTTAGGACATCCATAAAAAAATATGAAACCTATCTGCTTTACATGATTTTAAACATCTCTAACAAGCAACATTTTCAGATTTACTAAATTTAGCTATTTTGTCTGGAGTTAAAAGGCTCTATGAAGAAATTTCCAGTTGAAAATGCCCCAATGCTGTACCAAAAAGTACATTTAGCAGAGGATAGTATTTTAGCTTTCTCCAGCTGGGAATAATTAGGAGAAAGACCTTTAGCTATAAAATTCCAGTGTTTAGAAGCTAAAGTGGTCTTATATTTTACTAGAATACCCTATAATTTGGATGTGATGTTCTCAGTTTTAAAACTGTTATACAGTATATATATAATATTAATGAGGATTGAGCTAGAAAATGTGAATGTTTTATAACTTTGCAAAGTCTTGTGCATAGTTTAATATGCTTTCTAATAATAACCAATCTTGAGATGACAAACCATATTCTTTAATAAGTTGTTGAGCATCTTATATGATTAGATCTTATATACAACTTAGCCAGCAATTAAAATTCTTAACTTCTCATGCATTAAAAATGTTGAAGTGTAATTTATCTGGAATTTTTTTTGTGATGCTGAAAGGTATTAGTAAATCAAACCAGATTTTAATATCTACATTACAGTTAACAAGTTTCCTAAAGCGGTTGAAGATGTTATTTAAAGAATTTAGCTTTGTAGGTTTGTTTATATTATATTATATTATATAATACAACAAAGGAAATGCCAAAAATTATTAGAGACATCACTTAAAAGGAATTTTGTTAACAGAGTATTTTCATTTAACAATATAATGAGAAGTAAGGATTTCCAGTTGAAATTATAATTTAGATCTATCCAGTTAATGGGATCTTTACACAATGATGTTCCGATGTATGTGTCAGTGTCTGTGAACTTTATACCAACTTGATCCCATGGCCTAATATGATATAGATAAGCAATTCTATTCTTATTAGGATACATTAAAAATGTAATAGTTGATTTACATCTTTAATTAATTTGTTTCCAGGAGAAATATTAAGAGCTATAGCAATGTATAGAATCTTTGGCAAGAGAGTCCTTTCTATCAACTGTAACATCTTCAAAAGAGATGAACATATTATTCCATTTACTTGTATGATTATTTAGTAAAGATACACTCTTTTTATAATTGATTTCTATTGTCTTTTCTGTAGTATTGCATAAGACAATACCCAAATAATTCAGAGAAGTTGTTTGCTCTCTAATGATGTTTTGATTATTAGACTGCTTTTTTAAAATTTATTGTTAAGTATGATATGCTTGGATTTATGTTTATTAAAAGGAAGACCAGAAAGTCTTTGAAAAATATTAATTATAGAATCTAATTCACATAAAACTGTTTTTGAGTTAGGTTGAATAAGTAAAATGTCATCCACAAAAAAGTGATACTTTAGAGTTATAATGATTATAAATATTAATACATATATGTGTGTTATTACCTATCAGAGAGGCAACACTTTTATGGCAATTGCAAATAAAATAGGAGATAGTGGGCAGCCTTGTTTAGTGCCTTTAGTTATGGGTACATATTCTGAAGAGAAAGAGGGTACTTTGACATAAGTTGTTGTTATATATAGTTTTAACATAGCAATAAAAGAAGAGAGAAATGCTAGTGAAGTCAATATTCCAAAAAAGATAATCCCAGCTGACAGAATCAAAGGCCTTTTCTATATCTAGACTGATCGATAAAGCTTCTTCATTCTCTTTATTTAAAAATTCTATGAGAGTAAGAGTTCTTTTAATATTGTCATGAGTGTGTCTTTTGAAAATAAATTATGATTCGTCATTGTTTATCATTTATATTTCAGAGAGTGGGACTTTTATTCTGTCAACAAATATGGACATGAAGATCTTATAGTAATTGTTTAAGAGGGAAATAGGTCTATAAGAGTTGTGGGTCTTTATTAGTTTTGAGAATAGGAGTAATCAGTGAATATCTCCAAGATGGTGGAATACTATTATGAGTTTGTACGTCAAATCAAAGTTTTGTGAAGTAAAGATAAAATAGCTGAAGATAGAATAGTTTAAACTCTATAGTAATGTCATCTGCACCCGGGGCTTTATTAGGTTTAAACTTCTTAATTTTATCTTTAACTTCATTTATAGACATTTGTTTCTCAATATCTGTTTTAAGTTTCTCAGGGATTGCTTCTAAATTAAGAGAAGATAGTTCTGTGTCAAGAGAAATACTTGTTAGATTATTAGATTTATAGTGTTTAGTATAATAAAATCTAAAAGCTTCAAAAATATCACCTATGTCAGATACTGGTTTGCTGGAATCTTCATGTAGTATTTTCATAATATTATTCAACTTAGATTGAATTTTAAGTCTCAATGATAAATTATGCATATGTTTTGGAGTTGAAGCATAAGAATTTAATTTCGGTCTTTCTAATGACAAATTCATTTTATGTGTTAAAATATCTAAGTATTTCTTATTTAGTTCACCTATTTCCTTCACATCAGCTGATGATAGGTGCGTAGATCTGGACTTCATTGTTCAAAGTTATAATTGTATATTTTGCATCTCTGATTCCCATTCTTTTAGCTTATTTTCATATCAGTTGACAGTTTTGCCTTACATATAAGCTTTTAGAGCATCCCAGACCATTACTGTATTAGTATCAACAGTATGATTTTCCTCCAAGAAGAACTGCAATTCTATGAAAAGTTATTATAAGTTAAGATTTGAAGTCTTTTATTTTATTTATATAGGCTGGGTTCTGGTTATGGAGATTAACTTAGTGAAATCAATTTGTATCTTAAGTGTGAGACAGTTATGATTGGAAAGGACATGAGAGCAGAGAAAAAAGAGATTTTTAATTTTAAGTCATTGAAAACTAGAATTATATCTATTCTTGTTTGAGTTTTAAACCTATGATCTATATGAGCAAAACATAATGAGTTATTGTGTTTGGAGTTGAATGTATCATATAAGTTAATGGACTCAATCCATTTTTAAAGAGTTTCACTGTAGAAGTGAGTCTAGGTGGACACTTGTTTGTGGTGTCAAAGCTGTCAAAAATGCAACTGAAATCTCTTCCCAGTATGAGATTGCCTTTGTAAACATTGATCAAGGTGATGTTTTGCTGTTGTTACTCCTAAGCCTGGAAACCAGTAATGGTTAACTAATGTCCTAATTCTGTTATTAAGGTTTAATATACTAATTGCTAATAAACCTTCTGGATCTTCATATTTGCATAGGATATGTGGATTTATACTACTTTTCGTCCAAAGAATCATGACACCCCTTCTCTTGGATTTATGTGAAGAATGAGCTAGTATTCTAGTATTAAATAATTATTAGGGTTCAAAATATTTTTTCAGTGGATTTAAATGAGTTTCCTGTAAAAATACAACTTGTAATTTATTAACATTTAAGTATCTTAGCAAGTTTAACCTTTTCCTTGAATTGTTCAGACTATTAATGTTTAGAGAAGTTATAGATAAGGACATAGGTGTATGTGAGAGTATTTAAGAATGTAATAAACAATGGTTGATGTTTTAATTCCTTAACTCTTTCTAATACATACAAATGCATGAATATCTATAAATAAATATAGTATAATTGAAGTGACATTAGCTATAATTTAAAGTGCAATATCATGGATTCAGGCTTAGCTAAAAAGGTAGTAAAAATAATGTAAAACATATCATCAAAGAAAATTAGATTTCCCAAAATCAAGCATGGAAGTATTAAAATTACCAGTCTGTGAGATAAACTTAGATCTGTGAGACTGCTTTCCTTAACCATCATAACCATGTCCAGTAGCTCTAATAAGTCCTATAATTGAAACTTATACAACTGAACTTAATTAATCTGAACAGCATTAGCTAAAGCAAATAGCAACCGTTTAAGATATAAACTTCCCAAACATCAAAAGTTTATTCTTATTTTTTATATAAATAAATAGTTAAATCATGAATAAGTCTCTTTTTATGAGAGTAAATATGAGTAGAGAAACTCAGTGATCAATTTGGATCATATTGGCTAGTTGAAATTGGTTATCACACACAAAAAATAGTTTTGTTAATAATCTAACCATTCACTTTCTTTCACTGTTCAAGTATAAGCCTTATTAACACTAGAAACTACTACAAATTAATAAAAGCATATGTTTTAAGAGGCATCTGAGCTTTTAAGAATAAAGTAAAACTAAGAAATTCATTAATATGAAGTTGTATTTTCTATGCCCACCTTGTTATAGTTAAAATTAAATAAATTACTTTAAGATAAAAGCTGCTTTTATGAGGATTACTTTGAACTAATCATAATGCAATTATTATAACTTAAGTGAAGTTATAGAATAAAGTAAAACTAAGAAATTCATTAATATGAAGTTGTATTTTCTATGCCCACCTTGTTATAGTTAAAATTAAATAAATTACTTTAAGATAAAAGCTGCTTTTATGAGGATTACTTTGAACTAATCATAATGTAATTATTATAACTTAAGTGAAGTATTTTGTGAACCCAGTTTTTGTTCTCACATCCCATCACTAAAATTTAACTGTCACTTCTAATGTTTAAAAGTAACTCAATCTGTACCTTTTTGTGCCTATGATGGTATATTTACAATAACTTAAAAAACAAGTGTTTTAATAAGTAGTGTTTGACAAATAATGACTTGTAGCAGTGAGATTTAGTCAAATTAAAAGTAATGTTAATATCTATGTATGGTAGTTATTATACATTCAGGTTAAGGAACTAATTAAACAACTTAAATTAAGCAGAGATAATCTCCATATATTTCACATAAAATAAGTATTTAAAGACTTTTCTAAACAAATACAAACTGACCTTAATGATTTCTGTAGTTCCAGCAATCACAACTAGAAAAGATGATATTTAGAGCAAGTGGTGCATCAGTGAAATGATTCCCCTTTCTTCCTGAGAGAAATTTGTGCAGTTTAAACAGTTCAAGAAGCTACACAAGATAAGTAAAGATTCACCTCAGGCTAAGGAGGTGATTCTAAACTACAAAACTACAGTCTGAAAGTGTTAAGTTAAAAAGTTAAAAAAGTTAATATTTACTGCTGTTTCCCAAGTATTTACACCTAATGAAACACACCAGGCAGATAAAATCACAGTCTCAAGCCATTTTTCTTAAAAAAACTTAAATAAACTAATAAATAGCCACATTTCAATAGATAAAAGTTAATTTATGCTTACTAATAAAGTTATAAATCATTTAGAATTAAGTAAAAAAAAAACATTTTAACAGAGGGAATCTCCCACAATGCTGCAGTAGTGTCAGACACTCAATTCTGAGTAAAATTAAATCAAAGTTACCTGTAGTGAGCGGTGTGATTAGTTATCATTTCCATTCAGTATTGCTTGTTGTTATGAGAATATCATAAGATTATAGTTGAATGCTAAAGGCAATATGTATTTTGATTAAAAGATCTTGATTAAAATAAAATTACAGCATGTCTAATTGAAAGTATATTTTGTTATCAAAAGGAAATGAGAGTAATTTATCAGTAGATGCTTTGACAGATTTGTTAGAATTTACAGTTGAAGTATCAATCTTTTGCATCTTCTTTTTTGTATCTGTCCAAGTGTTTTTTTTTTCTGAATATTTCTTCCGTGACGTGGAACAACAATCCATATCTTCATCATGGAAATTATGTTGCTGTTTTTTATAAAGGCAGATGATTCATCTAGATTATTACAGGTTCTTACTCCACTGGAAATATATATTTTGATTCTTGCAGGATATATAATTTCAGCCTTAATATTATTCTGATTTAAAAGTTTAATAAGGAACCAGCATTTTTCTCCTCATTTCAAGAACCTTAGTGGAATAATCATTGTCAAATCGGATGTGGTTTTGATTGAATTTTAAAGATTTCCTCCAAGCAGTCTTTAAAACAAGTTCTTCATCTGTGAATAAAAGACAATTTATAACTATGGCTCTTGGAGGGGATGAGGAAGACATTGATGCTGGCTTTCCTGTTACTCTGTGGGCTCTCTCAATTCCATAAAAAAAAAACTTCTTAAAGATCTAAAATTTCAGGGATCCAATGGTTTAGGAATCAAATTATGTCTTCCACTTCTGTCTTTTCAGGAAGACTGAAAATTCTTATATTACATTTTCTTTCCCTGTTTTCTAGCTCATCAAGCTTGATTTGGAGCCAGGTGCTTTGTTTGAGGAGAAATTCAGTTTGCAGTTCCTTTTCTTTAAGTCTCCCATCAATGTCAGTTAAAGCAGTTTCAATGCCCAGTCATTTATTTTGTTGTTGTTGAAGCAGTTCTGTGAATATGTCACTTTGTTTTAAACTGTTTTCTCTGAGGTTTTCAAGGTTTTGTGGAAAATCATCTTTTTTTAATGACAGTGTCTGAAGAGTTGAAGTCACCATCTGCATTTCTTTTCTCAGTGCTGAGTCTGTTTGAAAATGTTTGGAACTGCTCATGTTCATACAGATAAAGTCTCCAGTAGTTTGACAGGAACTTCTTTCAGTAGCTCCACCAAACTTTGTAATCTTGAAGTGTAAACTATTATTGATAAGTCCTTATAAAAATTGTTTGCAAACTCTAATGAAATTCCTGTCTAAATAAATAGTTTTACAGAGCTCTAAAATCGTGCTGCATTCGGATGGTCATCTTGGCTCCACCCCTCCATTAGTCCATCTTCCTATCTCATCAAATTCAACTGAATGTAGATAGAATTTTGCTTAATTGGGTTTTGCTTCAGCAATTACCTCATGTCAAAAGACTAGAACTGTAACAGTGAATGTTTGCTTTTCTGGCTCTCTAAAAAAACAAATGAATGTCCAATGATCAAGGCATGTAGCTTACCTGTAGTAAAACAAAAGAAACAAAACATGAGTCATATAATGCCTGCCCCATAATAAAATACCAACCTTAATAATATAAGTCAAAAGGCTCATAAAGACAGTCTGCAAGTCTTCTTAATTAAATCCATTGATCTGCCTTCAATAGCTAAATCAGTTGTTTGACAATTTCTAAAGGCATGAGATGAGGAACTGTTACAAGACAGGCCTTTACAACCTAAGGCTTTGTGTAAATAACTATTAAAATGCTTGGGAACTAACAGCACCCCATTTGGGAATACAATCTTTAAACTGTCAGCTTCATAGAAGACATGATATCCCTATGAAAAGTAATAATCCAGCAACAGAGACAATGCAAAGGGGAAGAATATGTGTGTAAAATCACCTGGCTACCCACACTTGCTTGATCAGTTTTAACTAAAATGGCATTACCAATAATAGACACCTTGTTCCTTTTAAAGTTAACAGCAATTCACTAATGTGGGATTCTTCTGCATAAAACCAGGTAAACAGGATTATTTATAAGACATATGTGTAATGGATATTTGAGGCTGCATGTAGACTCCTTAATACTGTTTTCTTTTCAGCTTAGCAATGGGACATCATGAATCAGAGACCACTCTCCTGACCCATTTCCTTCCTGTCTGCAACATATTCATCAACTGGTATTTGGTCACATCTTAAAACCCAATAACATACAAACAGACTGAGTGCAGCCAAATGCACTTTAGCAGTTCTCAATAATTAACTTTTAAGCCAAAAATATGTTAAAAATGCACAGTAAATCAAAATTATCACCCGCTGTCCTCCTGAGTAAGGCTCAGGTAGAAGTGAATAAAAACGTTAGTAGCAATCCCATATGCTGTTCTTCTTTAATCATTCACAGGATGGTTTGGAAAGAAAGTCATCAAAAATTCAGTTTTTGGACTAACTGACAAAACCTGGAGACTTACAGGTGAGAGAGAACATTGTAGGCCTCCAGCGTTCAGCAGAGAATGACAAAATGTATAAGCTGTGTAAAACCAATAATTTTAAAAGAGAATAAACACAAACAGACATAGAATAATGTTTGGGTAGGACGTGTACTGCTGCCTGGTTGTTAGACTGAACAATTTTGTTTAGTCAGTCATCCTGTCAAACCACTGCTGTTACTAAAATATGTATAAGTTTAAGAAATGTGATACACTTTTTCTAGTCAGAAGAAAAGGTAAGAGGACATGGAGTAGAAAACCAGCATTCATTAAAGTATCATGCTAGCTGCGTTTGTAAACAACTGTAAAATGTCATCTGTGACCCAATTTTCTTGCCAAGAAGATATCCCATTGCACTTTGACAAAATGCTAGACCACAGACACATTTTTGATTTTACTCACCCAGTGATCCTGACCATCTGGAGTTTCTGAAACACCCCACATAATAAATTAGCTAGAGAATGTGATAATCCTTCCCGGGGCTACTGCTTGACATGCAAACTTTAACAGTCCCAGAAATTTCATAATTTCTCTCACTCTGGTATTCTTAGCTGACAAAAGAACACTGAGAGACACAGTCAAATTATCCAACTTAGATCAGGACAATCTAAATGAAGAGAAGACTACATCCACCTCAAGACCTGTGAAAATAAGGGACTTAAAAGAGCCTTCAATTTTACCATAAGCCAAGAGAACCTCAATTAATGAATCATATCCAGAAAGCTATCCAAACCTTGTTGTGTTTCCTGCTCCTCATCCCTGACAATCAAAAAAACCCCCATTATGATAGTGAATAGTCCGCCTTCTAGGAACAGTCTTTACCCACATCACTGCAAGGCTGTGCTAAATTTCTTGAAAGTGGGAAATATCATAGCACAACCCATAGACATGGTCATGTCAGAAAATAATAAGTATCCTCAAAATACATTCCCAGCAAGTGCCAATCTTCTTTGGAAACAGGAATGTGGTGAAATACTGACTCCATATGCAGTTTTCTCAGCCATGGGTCCTTAAAAATGACAACTAATACTTATTGCATTATCTAAAAAAGAGTACTGTACCTTGACATCCATTTTACTGATACCATCATTCACATTATGGAAAAAAATGGTAGTGAATTAACTGAAACTCACAATTCATTCTTTGTCGGTAAAAAAACTAGAAAATAAATTCTAAGGCAAGAGGCTACTTGGATGTGACTAGGACAATTTATAACCCTCTTTGTGGAGCCAAAATGCTTTGAATAAAATTTAGTAAATGTATCTATAAGCGTCTGTGTCTGAGAATAACTTTGTGAATATACACACAATTTATCAGTTTGTATGTCTTTATTCCTACTACATTTTACGTATCTATAAAATGGTTTCCTATTTTGCTCAATATCATTATGTACATTTTCTTCAATTTTTTCTTGATCTTGTTTCACACTATGTTTACTTCGTCTGTCCATATTATTTTTTCAGTTTTCAAATCACAGTTCAACCTCTTTTCCATTTCTTACATGTTTTGTCTCTCACTTTAATCAAGTATCTTGCTCTTATGGAAATGTATCCAACTGACATTGTCTGCCTAGATCCTGATTGTTAAACTTTTTTTATTCTTTTGGCATTCAAACTATTTATCTTTCAAAACTTTCCACATTACTTCTGCAGTTTTACCACTGAATACACCACTCCAATCAGTTGTACCTAGTTATGTCTTGCTTCCATATAATTTGTTATTAATCTTCTTTGTATTGGTTTAGATTTCAGTTTGGCAGAATTATCTATAAATAAATTAAACTTTATACCTCCATGAACCCTGCACATCAGTAATGGTAAAACATGTCATGAAGTCACAGTCATTTCTTTAGGAACACAAGCAATGTTCTAGTGTGTTCTGTTCCCTGGTTGGCTCATTAACAATATGAAGCAGGTATTATTCCTGGACATACATTGTAAATAATTTCCTTGTGAATGTTGTTGAATCAATATTATTCTGATAAATTTAAGTCCCCAGATATTATTACTTTTCCCTCCTGTGTTTTGTGTAAGAAATGTATGAATTCTTCTAGGTCATCAGCACATTGTTTTTGGTGGTCTATGCACTCCAACAGTTGTTATATGTTCCAGGGTTGCTTTTTATTGTCACAGTTACATAATCTACAGTATTTGTGTTATCACTGAACATGTGAGAATCACAGGTCTCATAACAGTCTCTAATCCCTGTCATAACATCTCCATCCATATTTTTGTTAGAATGTCTGTTACAGTAAAAACATGTATATCCTGTCAGAACTGGTTTCTAGTCATTGTTCTTTAACCATGTTTCACAAACAATAACAACACCAATCTTATGGGAACATAGCAAATTTTCCAATAAATAGCTTTATTATTAATGCTCCTAGCATTAACCATGGGAGATGTATCCAATGTTCCTAGCTGTGAACTCTTAACATTTTTACCTGGCAAAAATCATGCCTTGTGTTTGTCAAATATTGCAAAATGTGTGTTACAAAAATTCACTTCTTTTATCATGAAAATGCACACCATCCTGTCTAAACATTTATGCCCAAAATTAGGCTTGGATGTTCTTCGCAATTCCATGTTTTAAATGGGACATTTTTTTCATGTAGGTATTTACCGAAAAAATAATTCCATTCACTGAGGTCTAACTCTCTTTTCTACACTTGATTTGTGAAAATACACCCTAGCACCTGTATAAGGTACATCATCTAAGAGAGCTGTTAGTTCACTACTAACAGTCAGAGAGTCCTTGAGGATGAGATTCTTTGTACCAACATGAATGAGGACAGATCCATACTCCCTTACATTAAAGTGTTCAAAAGGCCATTCATACATCCTCTACTCCTGGCAAGCATAACACCATTCAATGTTTATATCTTCTCTGTAAATGTAAGTATCAGTACCTCAAATAATCGAATCTCCAATTACAAAAATATTGTTTTTTAAACAGATCTGAAGAATCTACCACTTGTAATTCAATATCTGCATTATCAGTTGCTAGAGAAGAATGATCATCATCACTGTTAGTCTAATGAATCCCACTGTTTTCACGGAATATTTCATTTTTAAGCATATGGTACTCATCCAGCTGGCTTTGCATATCCACATCTTGAGCCATGTTTTCAGCTTCTGTCTTTTTCCTCCTTTTTCTAAGAGTAACGTTCTTCAATCCTACCAAGTTTAGTTTTGATTTCTTCCTTTTCACCTGCCCATTGTCTTTTTTTGTTTACCTTCTCTTTAACAAAGCAGTGCCTTTTTTAGTGTGTACTCCCTTTGCTTTATAGACATCAAGCTGTTTATTTTTCTTCCTTGGTATTTGTTGTGAACTTCCGACTTTCTTTATTTTCTTCTGTACTCTCAGAATTCTCAAACTGCTGAATTCATGTACCCAGAATTCTAAAGTTGTCAGTGGCACTATCCTTTCCTAAATGTGTTCGCTTTGTTCTAGCCATGACATTATTTATCTCACCAGTCCAGTCATTAATATATGTAACAACAGGTCTCCAAAACATGCCAATTGCACAGGTTCAACCGTCATCAGTAAATCTAGATTTACTACTAACAATGGTAAGCAAATCATCCAACTTTTGACATGAGGAACACAGACCATCATTGTTATCAGGTGTTACCATTAAATATACGTAGCATTTAATAAACTGTACAAAATACTTGTGCTTCAGCAAATCATTAATGGCATACTCATTTAAGGAATCCACATTCAGCTGCAAATGAATAAAGAATTCTAAAAGAAAATGATAGGTAAATTCAATTACCACATAATTCACTGACATTTTAAATCAATGTCTATGAAAAATCACATAAACAATATAGAATTAAATATTAAATTAAGTAGAATAAAGTCATTGCTCTGACCGTACTAGTTGTGAAGGTCACGCAAAAGCAGAAATTCCTTTACCTCGCATACAGTCACATCTCTTTTTAACAGTAAAGATTAATAAACTGCAAACCAATGCTCTGGTAAATTGTGTCTTATGTACAAGCTATCTCTTTTTTTCTATAAACAGTGAAAAACAGTAGTAAAAATCAAAATAAATCTCGTACCTGGTAAATGCACAATCAATCACAAACCAACACAGTATTGTTTGGATAAGCTCCCACCTGCACACAATAAGAGAAAAAAAACTTTCTATATATAAACTAAGCTATTCTTCATATTAATAATGTGCCATTAAATATATGTAACTGTACTGCCTACACATTAGTCTAGTTTAGTGTTATATCTTTTGTCGTATTTCATTTTTATATTTTTTAAAAATAAGGTTTGTTAATAAATGAATTTTTTTCTACAGTCAAATGACAGCATTTACAGAAGCAGTGTGACCAACTCACCTAAACAACATAATGCCCTGGAGGCAGGTTATCAGTGATCTATATCATATATTATGCATTATATCCATACATCTGTGTATATATTGTTTATTTACATATACACAAACACACATACACACACACACATATATATATATAAATATATATATATATATATATATATATATATATATATATTTTTTTTTTTATTTAAGTGACCATGAAGTGCAAGAGTCAGACTAAATAACACAACAGCTAAAATAGGAGGGGAGCAAAGACAAGCAAGCTGAAATTAAAGCCTTGCAAAAACATTATCAAATTAACCAAAACATGCATTTGACAAATTAATTCAAAGAGGCAACATAAGAAATAAGTGTGTTAACTGTACTAGATTATGTGTTTCTTTTTTAGATCCAGACCAGGAACAGTCTGGGTAAGTGTCTTCTTCAGAGTCACACAGGACACAATGGAGGGTGAAAAGTCACATAGGAGACAATGAAGGGTGAAGGAATCAGACACTGGAATACACAATGCAACTTTGTAAAAGCTCATAATACTATTTGTCTTCATAGGTTCATATGTGTTTACTAGGCTAATAACCTCAGGGGCCGTTTTAAGCTAAGAAATGCATCCCAAAGCTCTGACCAGTTTTGGTACCCTTGATAGGTGTAACCAGGGGCCTGAGAGAGGAACCATTTACAGGCTTTATGTGTCCATTAGAAACATAGGTGCCAAACCAGGGATAAATTTCCTGGTTCCCATCCAACTTTCCAAGTTACACTTGAATTAGGTTAGGTATCACATGGTTTGGGAGTCTGTTCCAGAGAAGGGGTAGTCTCCGTGATACATACCTGTCTCTCCAGCAGGTCCTATTAATATCACAGGTAAGGTTTAAATTCTTAAAATGGATAATTCTGCTGCTGATTGTTTTGTGGATATGTAGGAGTTCCATCAGAGTAGGGTCTGACAATGCCTTTTATGCCAGGCATACTGACAATGCCTTTTATGCCAGGCATAGTCTTTCCTCAAAAGCCCATAGGAGACAGAATACAGACATAGGGCCTTGAGGTGGTCTGCATAGGACATTTTATTTATGCCCTATTTTCTTTTAGTAAGGAACCTCTGTGTATGTTCTAATTGTTGGACGTGCCTGGTTAAGTACATATCAAAGGGTCATTGTACTCAATGATTGGTCTGATTAATGCTGAATACAGTAGTACAATGACTTTCTTGGCTCTAGATGCCATACCTTTGTTTATAAGTTGCACAGCATCGAATGATTTCCTCACTACTACATTTGATGGTCAAAGGTTAGATTACTGTCCATGAGTGCCCCCAAGTCCCTGACTGCTGTGTCAGCTCTGAGGGCTGTGTTGTCAGTATGATAGTTACCAGGGGTGGATGATTTCCCAAAGGATACTATTATGCATTACTTAGTGTTTAGCTTTAGTCCATGGCTCTGATACCAGTTGTTTGTCTGCTTCAGCCCTTCCTGGAGAACATTTTTGTCAGTGGGGGAGTCAGTGACATCTCCTAATTTGCAATAACCTGCAAATTTAGACAGCTAGAGGTAAATGACATTGGTGTTGACTTCAGAGAAGTAAATGCCAAAAAGGAGATGTCCCAGGACTGATTTCTGAGGGACTCCACTTGTGACAGACCTCTTTGTATAGTTGAACTCCCAATTCTATCTTCCTAGGTCCTGTCTGTGATTCACTTGGCTATCCATTGGGTGGCATAAGGGTTTGTATTTAACCTCTTGAGTGGGGTATTGTGTCAAATGCCTTGGTCTTGTCAAGGTTGGCAGTGTAAACCCTGTTTGCCCTCATCCATTGCTTTGGTGGGTATTGTGTCAAATGCCTTGGTTAGGTCAAGCTAGGTAGTGTGAACCATTTTGCCTTCATTCATTGCTTTGGTGACTTTCTCAAAGACAGACACCAGGTTAAGTAGGAATGACCTTCCTCTGACAAAACCAAACTTGGTTGGATCCAGTGTCTGGAGGTTTCCTATGTATTATTGATCATTTCCATGGTAATTTTTTTCCATGGCTTTGTATGTATGACTAGTGAAACTTATAGGTCTGTAATTTCCATGGTTTGTAGATGGCCCGCTATTATGCAGAGGGATGTCTGTTGCTGTTCTCCATTCATGAAGTATGATGCCTGTTTGCAGGCTGCAGTCAAATAGCAATTCCAGAGGGCCTGATTTGTCATGTTTCATGCTATTTAGAAGGAATCCTTGGATATTGTCTGGGCCCACTGATGCAGTGTTCTTGACCTTAGAGTGAGTATTAAGAACTTTTTCCCTAGTGATAGCAGGGGGAAATATATTTGATAGTATTTCCTAAGGGAAGGTTGAGAGAGAGAGAGAGCGAGAGAGAGAGTGATAAAGTTGGAGCTGAAATTCTTGGCCAGTAGGTTTGCTATATCTTCTAGTTCAGTATAGGTGACTCTGTTAACAATGATCTCTGCACACAAGTGCATTGCCTTTGAGGGTGCAGACATAGCTAAAGAATGCCGTATGTTGTCCTTGGCCTGAGAGGCCAAAAATTTACCTCAGATTTGTCTTTGGTAGACTTTATTTGTCCTCTGAGTTGTTTTAGTTTGATGAGGGTGGTTTTATACTGCTGGGTGCTGCACTTCCTAGGTTTTGCCACAATTTTCCTCCTTCTGTTATACAGCATATTGGTGTTGTGGTTCCATCAGTGTGGCTTGTTTTTTGAGTTAGTTTTGTACTTTTTCCTGGTGGGTATAGCTGCCTCTGTGCAGCTATTAACATGCTTATATAGGTTTTCTGTGAACAGTCCCAAGTAGGCACCAGTGTTATCAGGGTTTATGGGGGTTTAAAATGTTACCAGGTTATCAGTAAATAATAGGAGGTTAGCCTTAGAGTAGTTCCTGAATATTTCAGGTTTAGCTGGGGTTCCAGGTTTTATCTTTACTTCAAAGGCGATCGTATTTTCATCTGACCTTACCGGGGAAGACATTACAGTAGTGGGTGTGCAGCACTCTCCCATATTATTGAGGACCAGATCCAGTATTGTTATACCCCTGGTTGGTGTATTGATTATATGGTCCAGGGAGCTTGTGTTTACAAAATTCAGGAATCTCTGTGGCTGTACATTTTGTGTCATATATGACTCCCAGTTAATATTGGGATAATTAAAGTCACCCATGAGCATAGCATTGGGTTGGATGATGAATGTTTCCACTAAGTTTAAATATATGGTATGGGCTTCCTGAGTCATAGACCTATAGCTTTCAAGGAAGTGGTGTGGAATTTTGCCTATGATGATTTGAACATGGAGAAGCCCAAGTGCATTGTCCTGTTAGACCAGCCTTGACGTATATTTATTTATTATGTAGATCGAGACACCTCCACTTTTAGTCCCTGTCTGTGTAGTAGCTGGTCTAAATGTAGGGAAATCATTATAACCTTGGACTATTGCTGTGCTCTTCATGGCCTTATACCATGCCTCAGTGGCCACACAGATACTATCATTATCTACGATGAGGAGAGCTCCTAGGGGGTGGAGTTTTTTGTTTAGACTCCTAGCACTGAGCAGTAACACCTTTAGATTTTCTTGGTTCTGCTTTGCTATGTCGGCAGCACTTTCAGCTTGGCATTGCCTAAAAAAGACACTATTGGGGAGGACAATATTTTAGCTAAGATTTAAAAGCCTAGAGGGGAGAGGTGCAGACCATCCCTGGCAAAGCAGAGTGGTTTGTTGACCATCTCCTGTGCTGCCAAATATTGCACCTGCTTAGACTGATACCAGAAACTAAGCCAATTATTAAAGTAAATCATCTTTTGTTCATATTGTGGCATCATCTTTCAAGAAGGTAAAATACTGCTCCATGTTACGCTCATACCATCCTCTCTTCATATAGTCTAGGGAGGCAAGTCTCAGGTCACTTACACCCACATGGACTATGATTGAGTCATACTGGTACTTGTTGTCCAATGACTTGAGTGCATGTGTAACGTTGTGGGTCCTGACCTCTGTTAAGCAACTGACTGGGACTTTTGCCTTATGCAGCCTGGTGAGAGGGACATCAGAGTGTCTCACAATGGAGTCGCCAATGAGCAGAATGTTGGATTGTGTGATGGCTTGCTTTATTTGCTTAGAAGTAGAACTCAATGAGATGAGGCTGTATGTGTTGATGGGGTGTTGTTTTTCTTCATCAACTGCCGCATAAAACTGACTGTTCAATAACAGATGATTTTTTATTTTTGTGTTTTTTTTAGTCTCGCTGGTGACCTATGCTAATATTTCTGTTCATTTCCATTTTTCTTACCTTTCTACCCAACATGCTTCATACAAACACAGCTAAAACTTATTACACTTTTGCAAATACAGCAATAACCTTTTTCCTGCATCCAGTGGTGCTTTCTCTGAAGTGCTGTCTTAAAGCCTCTTTCATAAATTTACCCCACCCATTTCCATAAGCTGTTATATTGAAATACCTTTGTTATTTTCATTTTATCAGTTCCCGCTTCAGTGATGTATGTATTGTACTGATGCTTCTTGGGAAATGATTGCCGATCTACACTTGCATTCTGGTTTACTGCTGGACTGCTGGACATTCTTGCTTCTTTCATGTACTCACGGAAAACTTGCTTTACTGCTTATAAAGAAACTTCTGTTTGGTTCAAAATTAGACTTTATCATTGCAGGTGTGTTAGCAGTTCATTTTTTTCTCTTAATGCAGCTGTTTGGATACATTGCCAAGTTACCATAAATTCTACACCTCTTATCTTGTTTACTGTACAGCTTGGCAAAGATTTAATGGGTGTGTTTTATGGTCTTTGCAAAAAGAGCACAATGAAGAGACATGTTTTAACACATCTTTCTTTTAAGACCATCTTTATTTTCCATTGGCAAACAGATCTTTTACATTTGCTTGACTTATACGTAGATTTCAAGCTTTTTATCTTGAAATGCCTTCATGTGCTATTCTTGGGAATTCAGACAGTGAATTATTTGATACATGCTACAAATCTGTACTTCATGATAGTTGCACAGTGTAATAAATGACCAAAAAAGACAGAAAAATAAGTTTTAAATAAGTAACAATTTCATCATTGTTCCTTATTATATATTAACATCTCTTATGCAGCAAATGTTTTTCTTCCAAATAGGTGAAATCTTTACCATTGAGTACAGGCTGGGTACAGAAGCAGGCAGGCAGGCAAATAGAAAGGGTAGTTGGTAGTGAGCAAAATATATGTAATACAAAACCAGATGAGCAGGTGTTGATATTATAGCAGGTGAATATGCAGAAAGATGGTGGAAAGGGGATGGCAATAATTGAGAGTGAGCAGGGAACAAACTTAACCTACTGTGTGAAGGGCATTGTAATCCTGGGAAGAGACTGAGAATGTGAAGTCAGTGCTTTGGACTCAAACTTAACCTACTGTGTGAAGGGCATTGTAATCCTGGGAAGAGACTGAGAATGTGAAGTCAGTGCTTTGGACTCTTTTTTTTCAGCTTATATTTCCCACTAACTTACTGGGCAATGGCTCAGACTTTGAAATGTTTATTTAGCTTATTAATTATTAATAGAAAGTAGGACCCTTTCAAGACATGAGCTTTACATACAGCTGCACCAGAGCATGGGGACGTATCAACAATGTAAACAAAATAATGATTATTCAGCATTTATAAATGTCGTCCACACACTGCCTTGGATCCAGATGATTGCCACTGTTACGTTAACTCCCCAACCCCATGTGCAAAAAAGTGGGAAAAATAGTTGTGGATTGATAGATGGATGGATAAATGTCCTTTGCAAACAGACCAGTTCTTGAAAATAATACAGATCTTTGTTGGTACAAAGAGATGTCATCATACAGACAAAGACTAGCATCAGATAAGTAATACTGATCTGTGCATGTACATAGACATATCATTGGGCAAACAAAGATCAGAACCTGTTCAGTAATGTAGATCTACATTGGCATATAGACAAATCATCTATTGGAGCAAAAGATATCATGAGGTAGCAAATAAAGGGTTTAACTTTAAAAGGACATCAAAAAACAGTTTTCATAGCCCTACACACAGACGGGAATATATGGCATGAACAATGGAGAAAAGTGGGCCAATGAGATCAAGAAATAAAATGGCAGGTACAGTCAACACTAACGTGTGGTACTATGAGGGCATAGTTCTTCAATGCTGAGTAAGCCTAACATGTGACTGAGAACAGTAAGGGAAAATAAAATATTGCAGATACCATCGCAGCCATGAAGAGGAAGTGGTGTTCAACAGAAATGAGAAACTGACAGAGATATCCAAGAGTAAATATTAGAGGGTAGAAGGCTAGTTGGAATCAGGGAAATTGCATGCTAAAGATTTACTTCTGGATTGTGAACAATGCATGAAAGAAATAAAATGAAATATGTTTCATGATATGAAATGTCTTGCAGAAACTACAAAAAAGGCTAATATAAATCAAAACATACACAGAATAAAAGTACTGTTGATGATATGGGGTATGAGGATAATTTTCACGGTACAGGGCATCAAACATTGTTGAAAGGACTCGGAACAAAGAATCTAAGTCATACAACAGCAGTTCAAGGAAAGTACATGGTGTATGGATCTGGAAGGAATGGGTAATCTACTTGTAATAATCTCACATCACCACAAGCTTGGCACCTAAAGTGTTATTCTCATTGATGCTTGGAATTAATGGGTCTGGCATTGCATGTTGTCTCCTAGGATACTCTGTGTGCAGATTTCACTATTTGTTGAACCAGAAATCGAGGATCAACTTGTATTGGCCAAAGTACACTTTATTGCTGCACACTACGCTGAATGCAAAAGAGCAAGATCAAAGTGTCAGAAGACAGACTAATTGAAACACCAGTACTTTTAATTTTAGTTAAACAGTATTTTGTAGGACAGCCATCCTCATATAACTCTAAATCACATACTCTCAAAATGCAGGAAAAGATGGAATTGCAAATACTCTTTCTTCTCTGATGTCATGCAATCTTAAGAGTTATACTTAAGTACAGAGAGTGGGAGAACCCAGGAGTGGTGCAGGGTTATTCCATCATGTAAAATGTTTGTCTTGTTTAGCACTTACACTTATCAAGTGCTAGGTTTCAATCACTAATTGATGCTTTAGCAACAAATGTACTGCATTTTCAAAATGTTACAGCTTCACAAATGGTGACTACAGTAAGCTAACTTTCATTAAGCTTAAGAAGACAAAGAAATTGAACTTTATTGGCTGGGTTAGCATGAAAGGATACTGTACTGTGATTCAGTGCCATATATTTGGAGTATTCAGAGAAGAATGTAGAGGTGATCCCTAACTGCCCCTTGTATAAGCAGCAAAAAATAAATAAAAAAAAACATGACGATGATCACAAGAAACTCTGCAGACACTAACTAAAAAGGTTATGGACTGGCTTTAATTAATAAATCATATTTTTTAATGATTGTAATGAGTAAGATAGTGTGGTGAAATGGGAGCAGTTGTAGAATATGTTGTCATTTTAGTTCAATGGACTATGATTTTTGGGTATTGGGCAGGGTTGGATCCAGCACTAGGTAACTTAGGCTGTTACAAAAGGCCTGGTGCTGGCTGGGGTCCTGTAAATGTTAAAAATAAATAAACAAATGAATAAATAATAAAAAAATAAGCTCTCACTACATTTGGCTACCAATGATCATACTGCTCTTCTTATCTATAGGAAGTTTCTTTCTCGGTAGAGCCAAAGGATCAGATGTGCTATGATTTTCTTCCTTTTGTTATATGTCCCATTGATGTTGCTTGTTTTTGAGTTAGTTTTATACTTTTTCCTGGCGGGTTCAACTGCCTCTATACAGCTATTAACATGCTTGTGTAAAGTTTCTTTGAGCAGTTCCATGTAGGCAACAGGGTTCTCAGGGTTTATGGAGACTTGAAATTTTGTCAGGTTATCACTTAATAGTAAGAGGTTAACCTTAGAGTACTTCCTGAACATTTCAGGGTTAGCTGGGGCTCTGGGTTTTATTTTTACTTCATGGAGACTGTTCTCTGGTCTGTTCCAAGACAAAAAGACATTACACTTGGGGTGTGCAGTACTTTGCAATATTAATGAGGACAAGCTCCATTATGTTTGCACCCTTGGTCTGTGTATTGACAATCTGGTCCAGCAAGTTTGTGTTTTCAAAATCCAGGCATCTCTGTGCCTGCATGTCTGATATGTTATATGATTCCCACTTATTAGTGGTGTCATTAAATTTACTCATGAATATGGTATAGGGTTGGATAGTGAGTCTTTCCAATAAGCTTAAATGCAAGTTATGGGTTTCTTGGGACATAGAAGGGGACTTATAGTTTGTATGGAAGTCAATAGAAAAAAAATAAAAAACAAAAAGAAAAAAACAAAAGAAAAAACAAATCGCCACTATACCAAAACAAGACTGTCTTCCAATAGAGGCCATCCATAAAGATACAAACAATAAAATTCCAGTATTTCAGTCCACAGCTTTCATCTCATGACAAGAGACTTCATCAGAATCAAAATAATTGATTTAGTTTTACATTTTTATACCTTATTTAATATTGTGTTTGTACAACATATCATTTTATATTTATTATATGAATGTATAAATATGCCTTAACACAAGGTTTTTATTGTAGTAAAGTATGATTGTGTACACAGGGAACTTGGATTTTAAATAACAATGACTAATTAATTAGCCCTGTATAACAGCCAATGGACTGAGTTTCTTTGGAATGAGAGATATATTTAAATGGTTTTAAGTTTCTTTGTATTGATTCTGATGAAGTCTCTGGTCATGAGATGAAAGCGCTCAGTCCTTGGACTGTACCAACTTTTGAATAAACATATGAAGCAAATTGCTGTGGACTGGAATTTTACTGTTTGTATCTTTATGGACAGCCTCTATTGGAAGACAGCCTAGTTTTGGTATAGTTTGTATAGAAGTAGGATGGGATATTGCCTATGGTGATTTGAACATGGAGAAGTTCAAGTGCATTGTCCTGTTTGACCAACCTTGAAGTATATTTATTTTTAATGTAAATAGAGACACCTCCACCTTCAGTCTCTGTCTGTGTCATAGCTGGTCTAAATGTATGGACATCATTATAGACTTGCACTGCTGGCGTGCTCTCCACGGCTTTAAATCATCTCTTAGTGACTGCACAAATGTCAAGCATTCTCTAGGGTGAGGAGACCTTGTAGTGAGTGGAGTTTCTTGTTTAGACTCCTGGCATTGAGCAGTAACACCTTTAAATTTTCTTGGTTTTGATTTGCTACATCGGAAGTACTTTCTGTTTGGCATTGCCTAAAAAGGCACTATGGGGGAGGACAATATTTTAACTAATATTCAAAAGCCTAGAAGGGAGAGGTACAGACAATGTCTGACAAAGCAGCATGGTCTATTGACTATCTCCTTCCATGTTGACAGATATTGCAATTCCCTTTAAATGACAAAAGCAACTAAGCCAATTATTAAAGTCAGTCATCTTCTGTTTTTATTGTGGTATCATCATTGGAGAAGGTAAAATGCTGCTCAATGCTAGGATTTCACTAGTCTGGGACACATATTCCAAGAGGTTTTTGATGTATCTCTTCATATAGCCTAGGGAGGTACATCTCAGGTCATTTTCACCCAGATGGACTATGACTGAGCCATACTTGTACGTGTGGTTCAGTGACCTGGTGGATCCTGGCCTCTGATAGTAACTGACTGTAACTTTCTCCTCACTCAGCCTCAAGAGTGGGACATCAGTGTGTCTAACAAAGGAATCTGCCATGACAAGAATGTTGGATTGTATGTTGCTTTTGTCTTGAGGGCTTAAAAGCATAGGCTCCATGAGATGTGGATGTAATTTTGAAAGAGTACATTCAGGCCTGCTGAGGGTATTTGTTATGGGTACTTCATCTAGGACATCTTTGGGGATTAGGAAAGTTACATTTAATTGTCTCAGCATATGTAGGTCTATGTGTCTGCTTTGAGCTGTGTGGGTTAGGTGCAGCATGGGTACGACTGAGATCTTCGCCCCTAGTGGCATTGTATAAATACATCACTTACATACCTTATCGGTTTGGTTGAGAATTAGCTTATCGCCAATAACCATGGGGCAATTTCTGCATTGCCTTTGGATGCCCATATCTCCCTAGCTTTTAACGGATATAGTGGGAAAGCTCATATCCATGGCAACAGGTCCTTTTTTATTGATTAGACAGTTGCAGTAAGAACATAAAGTAATGTTAGGAGAATATGGTTTGTAGCTTTGGGGACAATGCTTGTCATTGCAAACTACTTGCCTTGTGTGTAACAAGGTATTGATGAAATTCCAAGGGTGTATTCACAGCAAAATGTCATCTCAAGGTGTTTGCATCTATACAGTGCACTGTCAAACACTTGAGGGTAAACTAATAAGTAGACCCTGATGATTTATGGATGAAGTATGTTTTGAGATATTCTGAAATTAGGTTAGATAGCAGCTAAACAAAAAGAAATAATTAGCTTTGTCAAGAATGAGGAAAACAGGGGATTTGTCTGATTGGCTGCTGCCTGGCTACTACTAATGCTGGTCTCACCACAGCTTCATGCTGCTGGGATACACTGCTCCTTTGTTTCTTCTATTATCAGAAGAAAAATGGTAGCACCAATCCCAAGTGAGAAGCAGGCCACAGGCTCTTTGGTGATCAACAGCCTTGTCCCAGGTAATGCAGTGGACTATAGATTTGTTGTAGCCTCTTCCTAGAAGATGTTTTCAATAGCAACCAAATCATACCTCTCAACCTGAAAACATCAAAAATCTGGACAAGGCCCATGAAAAATCGGTACAAATCTGTATGCTGTTTAACATCTAATTTACATACATAATTACGTAACCCCACCCACTCCAATGGAATTGTGGGATACCAACTTTCAAATGCAAACTGAAGAACAGACAACCCCAGTTCCATTACCTGGCTATTTTGCCCCATGTACCCTAAACACTAATGTGTGCATACTGTTTTACTTCTACAATGACTATTTGGATTTTATTTTTACATTTTACAGCACAACAATGCACAAACACTAATAGACATCTGGTAAACAATGCAATACTGCCTCACAATGAAAATAGACTTGGCATTAAAACTTCTCTGCCCTTGAAACTCACATTCATTGAAACAGCATTGAAACCCATACCACATCCAAAGAAAATGCATCTGGCCAGTGGTGGATAAAAATTACCTTTGGGCTGTTTTCAAATCATTGGCCCCTTACACACAAAACAAGAAACATACATGTGTTCTTTCTTTTGATACACCTTCCTGACTTTATTAAATTATACTCCTTGTATAATACAGCACACTTGTTAGAGTGCATTTTAAATTTATTGTTTGAGCATTTTTCCAGTAGACTATACTGAAGGCAATGAAACAAAATGCATAAACCAATAATGGCAAAACTGCCTAATTCAGAATATTTCCATCATAAAAGTCTACTTCCACACCCACACTATAAATAGAATGATGGTAGTGTAAGCCATAGGCATCTTACACAGCTTCTCGCACTTATTTTCAACTTCATTTTGGGGGGGGGGCACAAAATGTAAAAAAACAGGGACATATTTAAACATTGCTTGTATAATTTTGTAAAGTTGCTAGAATAAAATGTTGCTTACCACCATGCATTGTACTGGCAAGTCTTGAACACAAGACCCTATGAGCTACAGTCAGAGCAACCTACCACTACTCCAAATCAGCAGCTTCCTGAAAAATAGGAAGACTAAAACTTAATGGTATCATTTAGTGAATTCATTTCTAACTTCTCACCATAGCTCTCAACCTCTTAGCACAAAAAACCTGGACAAAGAAAGTCAATAATGGGGGAATACAAATTCAGTTCTCACTCCTCACCATAGCCCTCAACTCTTAGCACAAAATATCTGGACAAAGCTCACAAGTGGTGGTGGCTAGGGACTTACCAAGGACACATTTTAAACATTGTTTGCATAATTTTGTAAAGTTGCTGGAATAAAATGTTGTGTTACCGCCATGCATTTTATTGGCAAGTCTCGAACCCAGGACCCTATACAATATAGTCAGAGCAACATATCACTATGCCAGATCAGCAGCTTCTTAAACAATAGGAAGACTGAAAGGTAATGGCTATCATTTAGTGAATTCATTTCTCACTTCCCACCACAGCTCTTAACCTCTTAGCACAAAAAACCTGGACAAACAAAGCCAAAAATGGGGGAACACAAATTCAGTTCTCACTTCTCACCATAGCTCTCAACCTTTTAGCATAAAAAACCTGGACAAGCAAAGCCAATGATGGGGGAATACAAATTCAGTTCTCACTATAGCTCTCAACTCTTAGCACAACAAACCTGGACAAAGCTCACATGTGGTGGTGGCTAGAGACTTTAGAATCTTTTTACCCTGTACTCAAGGTACACACACACACACACACACACACACACACACACACACACACACACACACACACACACACACACACACACACACACACTTCACTGCAGATTTAGTTTCCTTCTGAAAGTTAATTCCGACAGGCTGGTAGCCTTGAGGGATGAAAAAACAAAAGAAATAAAATCAGAAATGAAGGGATGCCACATGGGAATCGTGGCACCCCTTCATTTGAATCCGGCAAAAATAAACAAGTAATTCGGCATGGTTGGGAGGTATGAACCAGATCAAGTAGTAAGTCCCACACAGACAGGCATTGAGTCAGTCAGGAATCAATGCTCTTTGCTTCTTCTCCCACCAGGAGCAAAATATAAGCACACATTCAAAGCTGGTACCTATGAAGCAGTTATCAGGCTTTCTGTTGATGCACAGTCTTCAGAAAATAATGTCCCTATGCTCTTTCTCTCACCAGGAGCAAAACACAAGTACTAATCCCAAGTTAACAACTGACAGGAGAATGTGGCCTCTCTAATAATTGGCAGACTTGGACTAGATATTACAGATTTTAAAGGTAAGATGGAAAAAATAAGTTAATTTCCTAAGAGATGCAGTGTGCACTAGCAATTAGATATGAAACAGAGGGTAACTCAAGCTTTAGTGATCTAAGGGGAGAGCCAGTAATTTTAAAAGAGCAAGCTAGATTGGAAGAGGATGGGCACCTATTTTTCTGGATCTATGTAATACAGCAGAATGGTTAATACATTTAAATGAAGAGAAGTGATTTCACAAAATGATAATTTTGTCCTTACTGACAATAGCCAATGATAGAGGAAAAGGAACGAAACATCTGGCAAATTAACATAAGGGACAGGCAATTAAAGAGACAGCTGAGTTTAAAAATGTAAAAAAAATACTGAGTGTGAGGGTATGAGGAAACATAAGTTATGTGTGACTCACAAGAGCCTAAGTGAGCTTTCCCATTAAACCCTTGAGATATTTTATTTTACCACTTAAATAGAAAGTCAAACTCTTAGCTCCACCTTCAGTTCACATGTAATTAACCTTAACTGACCTATTCTGATTTCTTCGTGACACACAAGAGACACAGCTCTGGTCTCGTCCTAGTTTAAATAAGCAATTGAAAGCAGAATACAAGTAAACACAGTGTAAAGAAAATGCACCACAGTATACAAAATAGAAGAAGGCACTGAAGTGATACACATTGCAAGAATGCAGAATTAACCATTCCCTCATAGCAATCTATGGCAGAGTTTGAGGAAGCTTTTCCAGTAAAAGTAATGTCGACCCAGTGAGAGTGAGGCTTCCTGGAGATTCCTAATGAGAACAAATTATTTTACAAGTATCATTTTGGAAGAGCATGTAAGTGCTGCAGTGGAATTAACATTAATATTTATTTTAACATTGATGAAGCCATTTAACTTTGTTGGGAGAGTGTGCTTTTAACACAGACTGAGCAGATATTTGGTGAGACAGCATTAGAATTAACAGTGTTTTGTGAACTGATTTACAGGTAGCTTCCTGCATTTCAAAGTACTTATGATATAAAGCAAGGAATTGATTTTAGTAAATAGGAGCATCATCATATGCATCATGTTCTTTATGTGCAATCCTTGCTTTTCTTGTGTTGACTGGTTACTGCATGCTTATTTTTTTTGGCTGTGAATAAGATAGGCAGCATGAGGTCTAGGAGTTCAATACTGATTTATTTATTTATTTGCAGACACACTGGTGTGAAACACACTCTGTTTGGATTACAACAGTTTATCTGGTACTTAGTGCAGATGAGTAAAGCTATGAGCTGTTAATGAGCAGCTTCCTGTAGTGCAGGGTTTGATTCCCTCAGCCTTCATTTGGCTAGTGTCTGAGTCTGGCCAAGTCACTTCACTAGAATGTGCTCCTGGACTGCCCTGAAACAAGATATTTGTATCTAGCTGGCTCTCCTGTGCAGTTACCAAATGCCTTGCATATTCGTTTGAATACCTGTACCTGTCAGATAACACATAATTATTACTTAATTATATGCTATTTGATTTTGAATATCAGCACACCTCTTGTAGTATAACAGGTTCTGTTGCCAGATGCAGTTTCATTAATCTGAGTTTCAAAAAAGAAAAAACAATACTGTCCCTGGTGCTATGTCTATTTTCAATGTGAGTATTTTGTCCCGGTCCCCTTCAATAAACACATCACACCAAATGACCTTTAATGACCTTTATTAAAACTTCCATAACATAGCTTTGTTCACCAGCTTTATTATTTACAACTGAACATAATATCATTAATTCTAAACACAGCATAAACATCCTTGTAATGTTAATCAGGGCAACTTACCTACTCACCCTGCCCCAGTAAGCAGCATCCATACCTCTGCTCACTTACTTATAAATTGCCATCCTTGTAATTCTAAACAGGGCAGAGTACCTACTCACCCTGCTCAGTAAGCAGGGTCCATACCTCTGTTCCGTTATTTACTTATGATGCAGCATCCCATCTCCCTTCATACACCATTCATTGAATTACCTTCCACCAATTAAGCAGCGCCCTTACCTCAGCTTAATCACACATTCAGCAAGCTTCCTCCAGCTACTTATTTTCCTTTCCCCGGGTCCTTGAAATGAACCTCCAGACACCAGAGAGGGAACAGAAGAGGGCAAGCCTGACCAGGCTGTTTCCCCTCCCTTCTACCCAAAATTGTTCAACCAACTACCTCCCATAACGTGAAAGGTTAAGCCCAAAATCATTCAGTGTACCCATCTTCTGTAAAGCCCTTACGATCCTGCATACCATCCCTGAAACACGTCCTAATGAAACAAAATAGAAATTCCCATGACTCTACTGTACCACCAGGACATCTGATCCAAGAGAATACATTCCTTTTAAACCACTTCCTTCCAGCCACTAATCATGGTCAACCTGAACAGAATGACAACCTATAGCCATGACCCTGTCAACTGTAGCATATCACCTTAGCCCACCAAATTACCTAGTTCTGGCTGTGCAGTAACCCGATTACTGGAGGGAATAATCAAACTCCAAAACTTTAATGCCTAACCCAAAAAGGCAGAAAACCAGCCCCTTTGACCCTGTTCCTGAAAACGCACGTATTTGCAACCATGAGGTACTCTATATGCCCAGCCATAAACACCCCCAATTCACTCATTCTCAACTGACAATCTGGACTAGAACCCAGGCTACCCCACTCAGAACCTGCTAGCAACCATCAAAACTAGAACACTGAACTACTAACCTTCCTTAACCACTGCTTGTCCCTTGCCTTTCCCCCCAGAGGTTCACATCCTCTATTCTATCTCTACCTGTAGTAAGGAATCAAAACCTGACCAACGGCTGCCAAATCTTGCAACCATTAAACCTTTCATCTCCCATGTAAACAATGCACCTGGAAAGTATTAAACCTCACTGGCTTGCAACAGTCATAAGGCTTTAGCCTAATAATTTCCTGTGCTTCTATGAATGTCGTGATTCCACTCATCCCATGGGACCCCTAACCCAGCCCAGCAGTGTTTCCTCTGGCCCTCTACCTAACTCTTCCTTACTTGCCCACTATACCAATGCAATAATCAGCTCCCACTAATTGAACACAGGACTCTAACATGCATTAATAAGGTGATTACTGAGACCTTCATTGTAACTGTTGCCCACTTGAGCTCGACATGTTTAATCTTCTCGCTCACCTCTGCTTCCATCATCTGCAAACTGACCGTATATCGCCACAACTGGTACTCCTGACACCACCATCTACAAAGAAAAGGAACAAAAGTAAGTCTTCTAAACTGTTCCACTTTATACCCACCTATTCCAAACTATAGCAGCAGCATTCCAAAACCCCATCTGCAAGAAAGAAAAAAAAAAGATACATATAAATCACATAAAATACATAACTTACATTCAGATACGTCTTTCAAGACAGCCTATCCTGCCAACCTAGGAAGGAGTATAACACCACCCAACACACCTATGACAAAGCAGCCATAATTAAAACTAAACTTCTAATAACCCTATCAAATACAAATGTGAATAGTACTACCATTTGAGTATATTACAACTAACCCCACACAGAAGGGACATATCAATATCGACAAGCCAGGGTAACCCTGCGATTCCATACCACATCCATAGCACACTGTATAGGCCAAGCTAACTTATATTGCAAAATCATCTGCATATTAGAAACAGGCCCAAAACATGCCATAATCAAGCACACTTGATACTATGCAATTAACCAGTGACACTATGCAATTAACCAGCAAAATGCACATTTAAAAGAGGTTACCTGTCCTCACTCCCCATGCCTTTTTTTTTTTTTGTACACTTATTTAATTATGCATATATAAATCAACTATTGCCTAAATGCCATTCCCTAATAAGGGGTTGACTGTCCATGCATGACAGTTAAACACTCGCAGAGCATGGACCCCTTATGCCTCCCCAGCTTGTTAAGTTCTGTAACCAGATTTAATTAACTGGTACCTCCACTGTTTGTGATACAGACCTTTGTCTAATGCAGGGTGGTGTAAAACAAAACCTTGTCAAAATGTATTAACAGAGTTTAGCAAAATATTTGCACTTGCTGGCGCTGTAGTGATAGGAAGACTAAACTAAGAGAACAACTGCTTTCTTTGAAAATTAACCACCTCCTATCCCACACGAACCGAGCAAGCCAATACCCAACCAATCCTGCAGTAGCAACCTAGGAAGGAGTATAACACCTTCTGAAGCCTACAATGTCTGACGCTTAACTTTTTTTTTTTTTTTTTTTTTTAAACATATAGCGATCTGCAGCCCCAACACATATATCATCCCCCCTGAATCCATGCAGTCTTCCTTGCACACTTAACTTTCTAGCAGACACTGATACTACTTTCCAGAAACAAACAACAATAAGTCTCAACACCCATCTGGACCACTATTCCTATCTAAACATGCCTCCTCTTCTCCACGCATGCGTGCCCAAAGGAATTGCTTACTGGCCTCACAAAGCCCACAAACGAACTACAATGGAACGTCAACAAACACCACTCCTTAGCTGACACTTCACTGAAAACCCTCCTCGTGGATGACACCAACCTCACCCATGGCCCACAAAAAGGTACCAAACTAGCCAGGGACACTTGACTCACCTAAGTGGCAAAACCACTCCAAGGCAAAATGATCACCCAAAGGACATGGAAAGAAATGCACATTTCATTAAACATTTCCACAAAACATTTCCCAAGGATTCAGAAAGAGCCTCACTCATGCATAATCCCAAATCACAGATAAGACTAGCTGTATAACCACTCCAAGCTGTGTGCACCATCTCCACATGTGTACGTGCACCCTGCCATATGATGTCCTGGGGAGACCGAAGGTCATGATCCCTCCAAAACTGGAGCATGTCCACTCCTTGAAAACACAGACCAATCGCAATTTGCCAGCAAAGAGCCACGACACCCCATATTTGCAACATGCAAAATTGAAAAATTGGCACCTAACAAAGTGCAGAGACTTCACCATCTCCATTCCCACAGTTTAAACGAGCAATGCTCACCATACTGACTTACCTACAGAAAAGGATCCAGCCTCACCAGCTACCTCTGGTGCAATGCCTCAAAGGAGGGAACATCCACCAGACTACGGAGCCCCCCACAATGCTGTCTTCAGCTTTCTGTCACATCCACAGCCAGTGCTTGCCATCCTCTCTCACCAAGAGTAGGCTAGCCACTAACCCACTTTCCCCTGTTGATTCACTGGACCAAACCAAGCAAATATGTGCAACAGCAAAGAAAACAAAATGACTGTTCATGGCTGCATAATATTCTCTTATTTTAGCTATCCAGCTATGGATATATACAGACTGCTCATGACTACATCATAATGAAAATGTTTCCCCATCTCTTTCTAAAATATGGACAAAATTAAATGGAAATGGAACAAAAGTAGAGGCTAGCAATTTCATTCCAATCCGCAAATGCTACTCTAAATAGAACAAAGACAAGGCACCATTCTCCCTGCAGCAAACTCCTTGCTCTGATAATATGCTGAAATCAGCACCCGACCCCTGCAACATGAGTCTGAAATGGAAAATTAAACAGGCACCCTCGTGCTCGACAATGTCCAATGGCAAGCAGTAGAACACAAATTGTACATTGCTTCAGAAAATCACAGCAATTATTCCTCTCTCATAGGACAAACCACCACAGTTTTCAAGTAACCTCAGCATCTGGCTAAACAAATTATTTTAGCTTAAAAGCAAGATTACGCAGTTGTGGTCAAATGCTTCAAAACAGCGCTAGCAATAGAAATAGCCAAACTCAATCAGTGCGGATAGTGTTTACTTTTGTAGTAGAGAGATTCACAGAAAATTGTTGGTTTATGTTTAAAGTGTTTCCAGTTTCATCTAACTAATGAACAAACTAAACAGAGCAAATAAAACATATATTTTTTACTTTCTTGGTGTCTAGCTTCTCACTTCAAGCAAGGCCAATGTTTCCAACCATGCCACCGAATGTCAGCCTTAAAGTCAGTCAAGCTACAAAGAGTGAAAAGAAACACCAGACTGTACCACAAAACCATCAAATAAACCAATAAGCAACACTGCTACAAATGTCCGCTGTGCTCCAGCACTCAGAAATGCTAGCAATCGACAGCTTCACAAGACCAACCACTACAGTACCCAAGCATGCCCCCACATCTGGCCAAACTGCTTCAACTAAACAAAATACTCAGTTTCAGCATGAGCGCCTCACAAACAGATCCAGCAATAAAAGTCCTAGCATGTCAGATGTAGCATGTCCGCAGTTACCAACAAGCAGGCCTCCCCTGTCCATGCCAGGCTGTCGCCATCCTGCCGCACCAAGTCTGTCAGGCAAGAAAAGCCAACCAGCCTGCAAAATGACCACTGCGGCTCCCTCCAGCTGCCAAACCACTAATAGGAAACCAGAGTTTTTTTTTTTTTTTTTTTATAACCTACCGACAAACTGCTGGCATGCCGATGCACTCGCCTCCCCACCCAAACACTCCCGGAAGTCGGACCCACGCGGCAGACCAGAAACTCACTCTGGAAGCCCCCACCCCAGTGTCTGAAAGCCCGTGAATACAACCAGTGCATCAACGAGCCCGTGAGTCCATCGAGCGCAGCCCAGCCACCATAGGGCACGAAATACCAGCCAGTCACACAAATGTCCTTCCAAATCGAAGAACCACACCCAATTCACCCCACCGCACACAGCATCCCATGTGATTAGGAAAATTAAAGAAATGGACAGTTACAGAAATAACCCAAAAAAAAAAAAAAAAAAAAAACAAAAAAAGAAAACAGCCTACTTTCAACCGCCTCACAACTGCAACCATCAACCAACCCTGTTGCCATTAGGATCCTCAGTCTGCGGCAACCACCCCCACAGTCCCCAACCCTAAATCCCTCAAAATGGACCACCCATCAATCCAACAATCCACAGACAAAGACACTGTGGCAAACAACAGACAAACACCAGCACCCACCTAAACTTTGACCAACATTATCTACTTCTTCCCTGCCACAAGGCCTACCTGACCACCACAGTAGTACCCCAGGTCGTCTCGGACATGAACTTGCATTGTAGCAAGTTCTTGCCAAAATGTGCTTGCTTACCTAACTACACTTGTCTAAACCTCTTAAGCCCCTCCCTACCCTTATCTCATTTCCTCCCAATCCTCTCAGCCTCCACTTAACCCTTTCACTACCCCAACTCACCTAACACCCCCTAATATCTATCTAAACCCCTCATGAAGATGTCCCAGGACAACTTGATTTGTTGCCAAACTTCATTTGTTTAGTTCATCAGATGGCTTTCAGTGTTTTTTGCTGAAATTTTTTTAATAAAAGTTTTAAAATTAAATCTAAAGAACAATATATTATGCACGCTACAGGTTTGAACTGTTTTATGGAAATTTAGTAGGGACAGACAAGTAATACTGGTTTCACTGTGGGGTTGAGGTAAAGGTCCTTTGCCCTGCATATTGATCCTTTTGACCACTTTGCTCTAGTACTGAGACAGGAAGAGGCTTACCACAACTTCATGATGTACTTTTGAAGTGCCTGCTTTCGTGGTATCAAAGTTTAACCAAGAACCAAACCTGGCAAGGAAGAAAAAACAGAAATGAACCATTCATCTGAAAAAAAAAAAAAATAATTGCCTATAAAAAAAATCTGGTTTACTTAAAGAAAACCTATAAATGCAAAAGAAATCTGTCTTACTAAACAGATACCTATAAATGCAATGGCTTCTTTGATAATGGCAAAAACAAATTGCCCTTGTGCAACACTTCCTACTGCCTGTACTTGCAACTGATGATTTCAATGTTCAAGGTAACATGTCTGGAATAACATTGCAGAATTGTAACAGATCATGATTTAAAAGAAAAACCTCTAAAGGGTTGTTACTGAAATGAGTTTAAATATGTAAAAATGTTAAATATGTATATAGGTAGGAGAGCTTGAATTGAAACAAAAGAATGTTTAGAGGATGTTTGTGATCTAAGTGTAAGGTGTCTGCACACTCAAAGAACTTCAATGTGGTAATAAGTCTATCTATTCAGAAACAGTTTATTGCACATCCATCTACTTAGGTACCCTTCAGTATTAAATATGAACATTTTCTCTACTTTGAATAGTTTCTTGTGTCACTCGTAGGTACTGTCATTGTACTTGGGTTGTGGGTGAAAGTGATTTTAAATAAACATTGCATATGAATGCAGAGTTTTAGTAGTAAATGGTCCTGTAATGCAGAATAAAAGACTAATAAATATAACAAGAAAAACGTGTGTGTGTGTGTGTGTGTGTGTGTGTGTGTGTGTGTGTGTGTGTGTGTCATATCTCTCATCCTCTTAGAGCAAAAAATCTGGACAAAGCCTAAAATGATTGGGAGACAAATGGGGACAGATTTTAAATATTGTTCTTACAAACTTAAAAAGTTGATAGAATAATAGGTTTTGCATTAGCATGAATTTTCTGAAGGATGTGGAGTCTTAAACTCCAATATTTGTCATTATTTAATCACTTCCATCCTCATCTATTTGCCAGAAAGGCACAGATTTTAGGAGGAACCCACCAAAAATATGAGGCAAAAATCTGGACATTCTGCGAAAATCTGTACAGTTGAGAGGTATGTGTGTATGTGTGTGTGCGCGCGCGCGTGTGTGTGTGTGTGTGTGTGTGTGTGTGTGTGTGTGTGTGTGTGTGTGTGTGCGTGTGTGCGTGTGCGTGTGTGTGTGTGTGTGAGTGTGCGTCTGTATGTGTGCACCTCTGTATGTGTGTGTGCGTGTGTGTCTGTCTGTCTGTGCATGTATGCGTGTGTGCACGTGTGTGCCTGTGTGCGTGTGCCTGTGTGTGTGTGTGTGTGTGTGTGTGTGTGTGTGTGTGTGTGTGTGTGTGTGTGTGTGTGTGTGTGTGAGTGTGTATATATGTGTGTGCGTGAGTTTTATGTCCATACATGTCCATGCATCACTCTTTTGGAAAGGCAGGTGGCACCAGAAGGCCTCAGGGCATGCCTCTTTCCCTTTTACAACAGGTGAGTGCTATCTTACCAGATTCACAGAGTCATGCCAAGTCTGCTGTAGGGAAGTAGATGGCTCAGGAAGCATTCCGAGAAGTTCCCTCATACTGTCCTTCAGCTTATTCCATGTCTCTTCAAAGTCAGATAGCAAACATTAGGCATTTCTGTGGTACTCACTACTACTTATCTGTTTTTCTATCTGACAAACTCATTCATATAACTCAAATAGGAAATCAGGTTTGAGAAAGGGGTGCCATTAGTCACTGCAGCTGTAATGTTTTCAGAGATGTTAAGGTCTGTTTTTTATTAGGTGGGATAACTGAATCCTGACACATTTGCTGCATAGTTTGCCAACTTTTCTAACAGAAAACATATGGCATTTGAGAGAGCATTTGTTGACATTCTTACTTTGTTTCATTGTAATCACAGTTACTTAACTCATTTTCACATGTTTATGAGCAACCAGCTGGAGGCATACCTCTCAACTTTTTTTTTTGCTCAAGAATCAAGAACAATTCAAAAATAATGGAGAAGGAAAGACCCAAACTTAGGGACTTTTAAATTATTATTATAATCCACTTAAAATAAAAAGACTGGTTTGGCATTAGCATGTATTTTCTGAAATATGACAAATCTGACACTGGCATTACTGACTGATTTAATTCTCAGTGCTTTAGCACAAAACCAATATTTTATGATATATATGACAAAAATATAAGGCAAAAATCAGGGGAATTCTGCAAAATCAGGGATGGTTGAGAAGTGTGACTATGGGACTTCATCTGGCATATCAGGTAATATTGCGGGATTGTGAATTATTCTGTTTCTGTTTCAGGCATGGTTGATTTAATCACATTCAAGGCCTTACATGCAGTCAGATGATGGAGGTGGTAGGGAAGGTATGGTTTTTCATTTTGGGAATCATTTAAAGATTTTCAATATTCTCTACTGAGATAATCACGGTCACTCAAAAACATGAAGCCTTAGTATTTAAGCTCGTGGTTTGTTTGTTCTGGAAATGACTATTAAGAATGTCCTGCTTTAATGAATATGTGGTTGACCTACTACTCAAAATTACATTAAGATTTGATTAGGTGTGTCACTGGCTAATGATATAAACAAAACTGAAACAAAAATAACTACTGAAGAACTGTTGTATTTCATAACTGTAGAATACAATCAGCACACGTATATAATTGACACAGTAACTGGTTTTAGAAGAGAAGGGATGTAATTTGAATGCTCCTTTTGACAGTCGTGAAATAATTTCTGTGGTCTATGGAGGATCATTGGTGTTATATGACTTATATTCAAAGCATGGCATATACACTTTCATTTTCTTCTGCTATTCTTAACTGTCTCCATCCCATCATATAAGCCTGTCACATAGACTGAAGTTAGTAGTAACTATCCATAACAAAGCAACAGAACTCATCAAATAACAATGAAGATATGTTTTGAGAAGGCCCATAATTACACGCATTTTGGGCCTGAAGCAAAACAATTAACACTGACAGTTTTAGAATGTTGTATTTGTTTACTCAGCCTTTGGTTACTGGGTAGATATTGTAATTCAAGGTGCTAATTCTCAGATGGAGCCCCACAAACACAAACAATGGGTTGCTGTGATTTTTTGCATCGTACGGAAATGATTTCAGTAGTAATTCAACTAACCAAGCAGTTAGCAACTGAGTTTTTATTACAGTCAAATTAAATGATTAAAACATAGTAAGTTATTTAATGTTTATCGTGTATTTTTTTAGTAAAAGCTTACCAAGTGAATTTACTTTGTCCTCTCCCTTTTGTTTGCCATTTTTTGGTTTTTGGACTTTTGAGAAGTTTGTTTTGTTTGCCTATTTTCTTGAAGTTATTTAATGTAGCAATCAGGTAAATTGAGGTAGTTAGCCAGTAAAAGTAGCGCAGCGTGATTACACCATCACACATGCTATGGTTAGACGTTATGAAAATCTTTTATATCAGGCAGCTTAAAATCAAGCAAGAAACCTTGTCTAAAGTTACAGAAGCAATGGTCTTACAAGTGACTTTGTTTACATAAAAATTTCCATCTTTTTTTTTATTTTGACAATGTCAATACACCCATGGTTGCTTAGCTTTGTGTGTGTGTGTTTCTGTGTGTGTGTGTGTGTGTGTGTGTGTGTGTGTGTGTGTGTGTGTGTGTGTGTGTGTGTGTGTGTGTGTGTGTGTGTGTGTGTGCCAGGAGAAGTAAAAGAATTTCTAGAGGTTCCATGAAGCCTACAAAGAAATAGAAGATCTGTGAGAATATGTATACTGAGACTAGTTTTGCTGGTACAAAATCTGAGAGTGCAGTTTTATGTTTGTAGCACTAATAATACTGCTGACATTCAGTCCAAGTTCCTGCTGTGGATCTAGATTATACCACAGGTGTTTCATTGTAGTTGTCTAGAAAAGTGCTTAGACATCCTTACAAATCAGCCTGCTTCCTGCATTTGACCTCTTCTCTAATGGCCAAATCCCAAAACCAGCTAACAAACTGCAAATTAAACCATGGACCAAACACAATGCATAATCATACCTCCACAATCCCTTTTTCCCATTTTTTTACATGGGGTCAGGGTGTCACCTCAAGAGTGACAATCATCTAGAACCAAAGTTCAGTCTCCAAGTGGCTAGCCCTGGCATAGTTGTTCTTACACACCACACTCACATGCATACTCACACCTATGTCCAGTTTAGAGTGTCCAGTACACTTAAAGCATGTTTTTGGAAAGTGTGAGGAAATCCACACAAACATACGGAGGACACGTAGACTCCGCACAGAAGGCACACCAGTTGCGAACCAAACCAGGGAACCTCTAGCTGTGAGGCAACTTAGCAAGATCATGGTCAAATGGGGCCCTAGGCTGGGTAATGGATCTCGACCCACCCCTACACATACAACAGCAGCCCCCCCAGCAAGCAGACCCTCCAGCCCCCAGACCTCCACCCTCACAGCCATTCCAGTGTCCTATTGCTTAGTTATTTCTCCCCAGTTACCATAAACACTGTTCAAACCTGTCAGTGTACACACTATTTTCCTCTTTACTTCTACAAGGATTACAGATATTTGGACTTCATTTAAATCTTTTATTTTAAATTTTATAGCACAAACAGTGATAGATATTTGCTAAACAAAAGAATACAGTCTCAAAATGAAAACAGACTTAGCATTAACAATAAACTTCTTTGCCCTTGAAACTCATATTCATTAAAAGGGCACTAAAACCCACATTCAGGGAAAATGCATCTGGCCAGAGCAGATTAAGTTTTCCTTTGGGCTATTTTCAAACCATAGGCCCCTTGCACATATTTCTAGGACCTATGCTTACTGCATAGCTCTCAGTCTAGATTTTTGCAGGATGTCTGGATTTTTGCCTCGTATTCTTTTCTTATCTGTTCCTCATAACATTTGTATTTTTTTGACAAATCATGGAGGAATTAAGTTACCAAATAACGACACACATTTGAGCTTCAGACTTTATATCCTTCAGAAAATGCATGCAAATACAAAACCTGTTATGCTAACAACTTTCTAACTTTGTAAGACCAATATTTAAAATCTGTCCCTATTTTGGGCTTTTGCCCCCCCCCCCATTATTTTTGACTTGGTCCAGATTTCTTGCTGTAAGAGGTTGAGAGGTATGTATGTGTTCATTGATTCACCATCCTGATTGTATTGAATTATATTCCTTGTAGAATGCAGCACATGTTAGAATGTTTTAAATTTGTAGTTTTAAACATTTTTCCACTAAACAATGAAACAAAGCATATGAACCAATAATGACAATACTACCAATTTCAGAACAATTCAACCATAAAAGACCACTCAAACTTCTGTCATTACAATCCACCAATATCAGTCAATATGCACAATCTCTGCAGAAGTAAAAGTCATCTGCATAATCCACATTAAAGAGGTCTGAAACTATTGAAGAGGATGCTGCTAGCAACAACTTTATATTTCAGTGTTTCATCTACAAATTCAGTGCCTGCTTCCCTTGAGGAATGAATTGCCTATATTACATTAAAAAAATAAATGGTAAGCTGTTAATATTGCAATAGAGAATGGTTGGCACACCGAAAACAGGTTCATACTTACTACGCACCTCATCCAAAGGAGGACACACTTGGAACTGCAGTGCCCACCCCCCTTAAAGTACAACACAGTATCAGCAATCCCAATCCATCTACATGCCGTAGGAATAGAACCCACAGCGTTTTGCCTTAAAAGGCAAGTATGCTCTTTGGTATGGTACTAACAGTGCTTTCAAGTTTTCTAGCACAAACAGTGATAACCATTTGCTGAACAAAACAGATGCACATAGAAAATAGGCTTGGCATGAGTAGCAGTAAACTTCTCTTCCCTTGAAACTCAACAGTCCTTTGAAAATGCACTGAAATTCTTAATTCCTTGAAAACACACTGAAACTAATTCCATAAAATTTCACTGAAACCCATGCTTTTGGATAGTCTAGTAGTTGATATAGAGGATTCCAGATTTTGTCTCTTGTAACCAAGGTACAAAGTTTGAGCCTGAGCAAACTGACTAACCTACCATCCCTAAGTTAGTAGTTTAGCAGTAATACAATGTTAATGTCTTTTATACCACAGCCTTGTGTGGATTGCCACTAACATCTACTTGTACTCTCAATGACCAAGTATTTAACCAAATCTTCTGGTTTGCTACTTAATAGCTCCTTATGGCGTGTCTTAACTGTTTAAATAGAATTTACTACCAAAATGCCTTCCATTACAGGCCATATGCTGGGACTGTGAACCAAATTAATGTTTTTTGTAAACATTTGTATATTTCTTTGAGATGCACAATGTATTTGAAATATTCTGATGTGGCTATAAGAAGCTGCTTGCAGTTATTACATAAATGATAGCAACTAAACGAGCAGCCACCTATCACTAGGAGTCATCTGGTTTGGCAAATAAGCTAACAGTTAAAAAAAGACATGCATAGAAAACAATTTAGTCTATTTGCATTTCTGTATTAAAGCTGTTCATAAGGTTTCAAAAGAAGCATGATCCAACTAAAAACTTTTGGAGTGTATTAAGTAACTTCAGGCTTAATTTTACTTCAGGTTTCAGTAACTTTCATTCCAAGTTAAAGGAAATTCAACTTGTGTTGAGTTGATTTCCGATATGGTGACATTTCTGAAACATTTCATCTCTCAGTGTATTTATTTATTTACATTTGATTGTTATGAATCTCAGACTGGACAACAAGTAACCTCTTTTCAGATGCTGTTGGAGGAAAACTTCAGTACAGAAGAACAGTAAGAATAAACAATAACAAATAAATACAAAGATGCAGACATGCAATGAACCATACTGAACAAATGTCATTTGTAGTGACAGCAAACATCTGATACAGTTAAAGAACAATAAGGAATTCATTCTAATTTAGTAACAATAATCATCGATCAGTATGTTGTATGAGAATCATTCTGAGCATGTGAGATATGGACAGATATGCATGAAGTGGGAGGATGTTTAGAAGTAGAGTGAGAAGAACTAAAGGATGAGTCATCAGAATGTAACTCTGAATGGAGTATATGTTGTGAATATTCAGACTGTCAAGAATAGAAAAGAGGTTGTAAATATTACTAGAGTGATAGCAAATAAGCAAAGAATAGGAATTTAAATTAGTATATTGCTTGAAGATTTTAAAGAATGGAAGATTTTGGTATGATATTTAGAGGAGGGTAAAAGTAAGGATTAGGTAAGAAGAGAGTAGAGAAAGAAAACAAAATGCATGTATATATATATATATATATATATATATACACACACACACACACACACACACACACACACACACACACACACACACACACATATATAGTTAGTGAGCACTTGTTTTGAAGAAACCTTGATTAACTGGATGCACTGATGTGGTGCAGTGGAACTCAGTCTTCTATTTTTTCATCTTGTGCAGAACAGTCTCCAGTGGTTCAGCATTGTGATAGTGTCCTAGAAGAGCTAATTTCACCTTAATAAAATTGAAGGTCAAATCTTAAAAACAGCAGCACATCCAGTTTAATCAAGGTCTCCTCTAAACAAAAGCTGTGCATAGTCACTGAATGAATTTTGTTAACCTCACACCATGCCCTCACAGATGGTGTGCTTGTACCAGTCAGAATCACCGGATTCAAGGGATTCCAAGGGTTGGGAGGGTGGCCTAATGGTTAAGGTGTTTGCCTTCCAAACACAAGGTGCAGGGTTTGAGTCTCACAAGGGATAGTTGGCTAGGCTCGCAAGTGCAGTTAGCCTAGTACTAACCTATGAACCATGCAGTACTGATTTTTGTTTTATATATATATGTACATTAAGCAAAAGATGTGTGAAGGAGTAGGAAAGGAAGACTGAAATGACAGAAGAGTTGGTAGTAGAGATGAGAGAGAAGAGAGAAGAAAAATAAATAAAAATAGAATAAGACAGGGAAAGTGAGGAAGCTTGAGGTGATTGACAGGAAGAAAGATAAGAAAGGGTGAAGATAATACGGGTACCTGAGAAGGAATCAGACTAGGGCAGGAAGAAGGACAGCATGGTGGGGGGGGGTTAAGAAGATATCTAAGCAGTTGTAACTGTTAGACTAGGGAGATGATGTAACTAATAATTAAGGATAAATAGTAGAGAAGGTGAATATGTTACATGTTCCCTTACTGGGTCATTCAGGGCAACAGAGCAAGAGCAGAGCAAGACATATTTGAGATACAGCTTTGATTTTATTTTAAAGGAATGTGAGCTTGATAGTTGCCTGATAATGACTAGATCATAGCTTCACATTTAGGTACAAAGTTAGAATAAAAGGCATCAACAGTAGACTATGGATTTTGGTGGTTGTCAGACAACATTTATCTCGTCATGTAGTTGTCTATGTAGACTGTACCACTAGAGAAGATGTTTTTTTTTTATTGTGGAGCCCTTTTCAGGATGATATAGTATGTGATGGGCTGTTATTAAAATGGTAGTAGATAACACAGTTGTGCAGTTTCATCCAGTTAAGGAGTTTCATGGCTGTGTTGAATTTTCTTTGATGCACTGACTGCAAATTTTGCAATTGTTTTGTAATATTTCTCAAGTCTGGATAGCTTTGTAGCTTGTAAGCTTGGATAAAGTTGAGTGACATAGAGTAGACTTGGGAGTAAGTGGGCAGAGGCTGTAGTTTCCCTACCACTATCATTAAGAAAATGCTTGGTTTTGGACAGTTGGCCTATTGTTTTTTTTCTTACTTTCAGGTGAAAGTGGAGGTCAAATTTTAGATTTTTGTCAATAATCCATCCATCCATCCTAAACCCCTTTTCCCATTTTGCACATGGGGTCAGGGTATGACTTCCGCAGTGACATTCATCTCCACCCAAGGTTCACACTGCCGGGTGGCTAGCCCTGCTGTGGAGATTTTTGTCAATAATGACTCAAGTAATTTTGTGTGAGTGACTAATTCAATCTTTCTATTGTTGGTTGATGTAACTGTAAAAAGTTTTGTTCTCAGAGTAATTCTTAGGTGTGAACAACATTTTTTTTTTTTGCAGTTGGGACTTGTCCAGTGAAGATCATATGAGGGACAAGGATTCATGAGTTTTTTGATGGAGTTCAGTCAAGTTACATATATGAATGGAATCAGCATATTGGACTAACATGGTTTGTTTTGCAGCTGTAGGGAAATCATTTATAAATATATTTAATAAAAATGGGTCAGTTATAGAGACTTGAATTATAGAACAGATATACTGATAGATGCATTAAGGATATTTCATTTTAAACTTCTATCGCAAGCCTTTCCTCAAGTAAGGGACTTTGCAACTTACATAATGTAACCCTTTGCCAGAATCTATATTACTGTCCTCATTAAAAGAGGAAAAATTGAAAAAATGATTTATGATTTTGTTGGAGCAATCTTAGCGCATTATAAAAGGAAGAAAATTAAGTGAATTAATTCTCTTCAGTTTCCATGCTTATGTCCTAGTCAGGACAATGTATGGACTAGGGTTGGTAAGTTAATAAGGATAAACTCTTCTAGTTATGCACTACAAAGTGCAGACTAATACTCAGTATGGACTGAGTCTGTTTTGAAATAGAGGGTGATAGCGGTACAGTAATCCATCAAACATATTAAGGAAAATTGCTGTATCCCAAAAGGAAAAAAAAAGTAAGCAACTATGCCACAATGCTAGTTTTTCAGCCACTTATAAGAAGCCATTATTTGCAAAATCTTTAATGTTTTATTTTTCCATAGTTGCATTGTTTGTGAAAAAGGGTCCATGTCAGATGGACAAAAGCTCAGGTAAACGAAGACCACATCACTGAGATGACTTTGCCAACAGGACGAATCCCCGACAACAGTTAAGTCAATGTATTATGGAACAGAATACATTCTCATTTCCATAATACACTTGAAAACCACATTAAAACATGTATAGCAGGGGGGCAAGCCCCCTGCACCTCCCACCCCCCTACGTAAATATACCAACTCCAGGATCGCACTACAGTGAAAGAATGGGACTAACTCCCAGTCCGCACTACTTACCATTGTTGGGGATTCATTCTGTCGGTGAAGTTGTCTCAGTGATGTGGTCTTCGTTTACCTGAGCTTTCGTCCATCTGACATGGACCCATGAAAAATGATATATTATGTCAAGTACTCCTCATATGTAGTACCTGGTGTCATCAGTTTATAAAGGAGAGGTAGACATAAGCACTTAGTCATCGCACAAGAAAAATCTGAGTTCAACAAAAGAGTAAGTTCAAAATGGTGTTATACTCAGTTTTTAATGCTTCATATTTGTGGTATGAAATTTTAAATGCTTCTTACTAAGATATGAAGTATACATAATATAGAGGTAAAGATTATTCTGTTATGTTTATTTCTTGAGAAGGCAATTAAACATCTGGTTGTTTTTGTGCCCACATTAGTTTTCTCTTTCTCATCAACTGTTTGCCAACAGTCACCTTTCTGTGTCCAAAGCAGAGCAGTAGCAGATTTTTCCCTTCACTGTCATTTACATTTGAGGAACTGATGTCACTTATCTGATGATACAGACATACTGCTGCAAAAGGTTTTGTCATCATTTATGAAGCTGTATTTCAAAATTAGATTGATGTATAGTACTTGCCAATCATTTATTGACCCTTATATACTTAGCCAGTTAAGTAATTACACTGGCAGATATTAGAAAATTCCACAGCAGGACACATACTGAAGTAGTAAACAAGTTTTTGGTTTTTGATGTTAGTTCTTAAATATCTTTCAAAACACTGGAACTGAATTGTCCATTAAACTCTTCAACACATCTATAAAGTAGTATTGAAAATGTCAACGAAACTAGTAAAATTCTGTATTCATACAGTGAGAAGGCTGTTTGTGTAGTCATAGATGGGCCTATATTAATTAGCCGAAATTTTATTCTGGCAAACACCTATTCATCGACCGCACTTCAGCAAAAATCATTTCAGCAATTCTCTGCATTTACCAAGACAAAGAAGTAGTTGGCCAACTACTCAACTTTACCATTTTCTCTACTGTAGTGCAATCTCGGAGTTGGTATGTGTAGTTAGGGGTTGTGTGGGGGGGGGCGCAGCCCCCCGCATCAGAAGGTTTGGGAGAAGCCCCCATTTGGGTGGGTTCAATTTATGTACATATCAGTCTGTTGTGCTGCAGGGCAAATATTTGAACCGCTGAAATGATTTTCGCTGACGTGTGGTTGATGAATAGGTGTGCCCTGGAATAACATTTTGGAGAACTAACATAGGCCTGTCATAGACTATAGTCTACTATCTCCCATAAAAATAGCTTAATTAAAGAGTATAAAGATGTCCTTGCAAAGCAACATTGCCATAGAATGTAAGACAAAATACCCATGACATGCTTACTTTTTGATACAGTAGTTTAATGTACCCTAATATATGTGTGGAGAATTTAAAATGTTAATTTCTTTTTTATTACATTGTTGATAGCACAGCTAAAATTATTTTTGAAATAATGCATGAAAAGTTCAAAAATAACTCTATTTAGTTGATCAGGATTCTACAAATTTCAAAATAGAATAACACTGGTGCATTCATTCATCCATCCATAGATACATCCATCACTTTTTCCCCCATTTTTGCAAAGGGAATCAAGGGGTCACCAACAGTGATAATCATTTAGAGCTAATGTTCTGACCATGAGAATGCTAGCATAATACCATATAAATTGCAAACTATGGAAAACATTTTTTATAAGAATTTATCACCTGCTGTGTCTAAGTTTACCTTTAATCTTCATAGCTGCACTGCCCTAAGAAATACATTCTATATCACATTAAACCCAAAGAAGTGGAAGTGAATATGGTTATACTACAGAGATATATATGCATTAAACAATTTGCTTTGCATAATAATCCAGAACAGTTTTTACCCTTCAATAATACTCTTGTTAAAATTAGCAAAGGATTGAATAAATATGATATTTATATTCTAAAAATTCCATTCCAGTTTCATTGATGATGCATTTAATGTTTACTTATTTATTTATGTATTTATTTATTTAGTTATTGACGTTTGATTACTGGAAAAGTCTAACTGGGTAGAAGCCTATTTTCAGTGGAGGCCCTGGGAGAAAAGCTCAACATTTATTACAAACATTTTAAGAACAATAATTTTACAAATTTAAAAATAAAACAAAATCATCTGCAATTTAAATAATTATAAGCAATTAGACATAATGTAACAACATTGGTTAAGAATCAAAACAAGTTATATGACAATCATTTAATATTTGAAGAAATGTTAGACAGTTTGTAGAGAAATTAATGGTAAGTTAGTCTAATGCAAACAGGAATTTCAATATGAAGTGAGGGAAAAACAGGCTTATGGTATATTTAGAGAGAAAGTCAAGGAACAGAAATTGATAGAAGTAAGAAAGTAGTGAAGAAGAGAGAGCAAGGAGGTATAAGGAATGGAAAGGTACTTGTTCACATTTAGAGATATAGCTTACCCTGGTTTTGAACAAGAATAGAGACAGATTTTGGACAGGAAGTCTATCAGAGTGGTTTTGAAAGATGTGAGGGAGGGTATTGACCTGATGGATACAAATAAAGACTTCCAGGCCTTAGCAACATTGTACATGTGCAGATAATGCCCAGCAGATTTAAAGGTTTATAGACATGCAGGAGTTTTTGTTCACTGGATCACAATAACCAACTGGGAACATAGTTATGTAGAATGTTTTTTAGTGCTGGACAGGCAAATGGATGCCGGATAATTTTCTAAGTGATAAGAAACTGTGTATATGTTACTTGATAAGGCAGTTCTAACCAATTTAGGCTTCTAATGTTATACAGTGGTGGGTTCTGAAAGAGTATTTGTTGCAAATTTAGCAACTATAGCATTGATCAAGTTTTAATTTTTGTGAAGCTTAAAGGTTAATAAGGATGGGAACACCATAAAGAGGAGTGGGAAGGAGATAAGTAGTGGTAAGTATAGAACGTTTTTGGTTCTGTAAAGCATCCCTAGTTTTTGATGAGTTTTTCTTATGCAAGTTTGTATATGCAGGTCAAATATAAGATTATCATCCACTATCACCATTATAATTTGCTATAAGTATTATCTGGAGAGAGGACTTTATTTGTTTTTTCATGAGAGAGGGATTTAGGGAAAATAGTAGTAGTTTGATCTTTTTTGGGTTGAAAGTGAGTTACAAAGCCATATTTCAGTGGCTGTTAAAGCTTCCTGAATATTTTTTGAAATGAACCATGTTGTCATATGTGCAAGTGAAAGTGGAATCATCTGCGTATTTATTTAGAAAAACATAAGGCTATTTTACCAAGTGGTTTGTTTGTGTCTTTCGGCTTTCCCTGGTTAGGGGTCACCACAGCAGAACTCCGGTCCTCTAATGATTGGTAGTGGATTTTTACGCACCAGGTTACCAGCCCTGACGCACAACCTTCAATGAAGGCACGCCCCATTCACGTATGCCTCCACACAGAAGACACTCTAGCTGAGAATCGAACGGGACAACGTCTTGCTATGAGGTGACAACGCTACCGCAGCACCACCACTGCTATTTTACCAAGTGGTACATTACATTTTTATTTATTTATTTTTTTTATTTAACATTTGTTGACCGGGAATGTCCGACTAGGTTCCACAGAGCCTGTTTTCAGTGGAGGCCCGGGGAGAAATGCTCCAGAATATGCTACATAAATAAAAAAGATACATTTATCTCTTTACTTAGATTAATTTAAATGCTAGCTTTTTTTTTACAATATATGATTTTGTTTCTTGATATAACTAGCCCATTGAAGTGATCAGCATATTAGCATTTTGGAAATTATTACTTACTTTGTTTTGATTTCTTATGAATTGGGTAATAAGATATGTATAATGCTATCCAGGAGGAAAGATTGTAGATTAGTAGATTTTTGTTTTGACAGATAGCTTTTGTTGTTCCGCCCTACCAAAACAAAAGTCAATGTGAAAGACGTCATTACAGTGGAACATGCCCACTCCCATGTGTATACAATTCCAAAGCTATCAAATTAGTAACACTGTACACAGAGCTGGTAAAATTCCCACCATGAGAAACACTGTGGGAGATTTGCCATTCTTAGGAATATAATACCTGAAACTGGTTATTTTCTCAGATGCATTAATTTTAAAAATTTGATAACTGTTCTGTAATAATGGGTACTGTTAACTACCACCCGTATAATAAAATGAAATGAAATGTAAAAAATGTAAAGTTTTTATTTCTCCTAAGTTATTGTGTTGGATAAGAATACTATGCATAATGTGTAGTTTTCAAAAATTAAGTAAATTGGTATTGTAGGGAAAAAACAATGTGTTCTAAGAGGCAGGAGTTTGACTTTCATAGTTTAGATGACATTTCACTGAAAACAGGAATGCCATTAGAAAATATATTATCCCACTGAAAGTTGAAGGTTAATCTAAAAGAAGAGGATTGACAATTTGATAGATTAATGAAAGGACTACATTGATGGATGTCCTTCTATCAGTGACTAGTCATGTGAATGAACACAGAACATAGTTCAAGACAATTATCTATAGGTTTTATCATGAGTCAGTACTGACTTCATGAGACAAATCAACTACAACAAGACTTAATGTTATGTGGTAGATATCAAATTGTGTAAAGTAATTCATATTATCAACTATCTTGTACCTTACCTTCCAACTGGTCCTTCTTAAATCAAATATATATGGTGGCTTCGTACTGAAATGGCAGAACTCAAAACTGAAATTATAGGAGAATAGTAAATGTTTACTTTCACTTTTTTCTTTTAAGCATCTTTTTTGAAGGTGGGGAAGCCACCTTGCATCACTCAGACTTACAAATAATAACTTCAGGCTCAACCTTCCTTGGGAAAAATGGAACATTGTGAGAAATGGCAATCTCAGACTTAGCCTGTTTTTTTTTTTGTTTTTTTTCTCCCAGTCCCTACATTTCAAGACTCAACAGTCTAACTCTAGACATTTCAAATGGTTGCTGTATATGGCACTATTTTTTAAATGATGAGCTTTAAGTAGCAAAATGTTTATTCCAATATGACAGCATTGCTTTCCAACATTTCACATTTAAAAAAAAAGGGAGTTTGGTTCAGAGTTTTTTATTTAATGTTTTTGATTGGTCTGACAGTGAAAATGAGACTACGTGCTCTTTAATGGACACTGTTTTCTGTAATAGTGTCATTTAATTGACAACAAGCATGAGTTACAGTTTCAAGGGATGGCTACTAGAGTCCGGTAGGTCCCAGCTTTTAGTGATTCTTGTTCTGGATAAATAGGATATAACATACATGTATAGTTGCATCTTTGCTGACTGCATATTACTTTATGAATGTTTTATTGATTATCTATTTTGTGGGAAAGTTCTCCGTAAGAATTTTCTAACTTAATTTCTCTTATTTTCTGCCTCTTATGGTGATACATGTATGCTTTTAAACACAGAAACGTATGTTAGTAACAATGCAATGAATTCTAAGGTGTACAGAAAGTTACTTTTTAAACTATGTATTTTTACTTCAACTATGGTTGCCTTGGCTAAATTAAAGCCAGTCTTATTAGAAACAGGCATTTCATATTTCTAGATCTATACATATGATAGTTAATTTTTTTCTGGCTTGTCTAAGGGAATTGCTTCTGGAACAGCTATGATAAAAGGTGTATATGGAATATTTCAAGACAAGTCAATAATGGCTGTCAGGTAGTATGCCAATCAATTTTGCAAGATAACATTGAATAATGAGCAATGACAGATTTGGTTTGAAACAAAGCATCTATTGAATCTAAAACAGATTGTACTTTAGAATCTAGTATGGATGCTAAAGATATTCACCCCTCAGCAATTTACCATTTTCTAAACCTGTTTAATCACAGATTGTTTTGGTTCTTTTTGCTGTCTGTATTTAAAAACAAGCATCTCCAGACTTTGTCAAAATATTTCTCTTTTTAACTACCTATAAAATTCCCCTTGATTATACTGTTAAGCAAATAATTAGCTGTATTTTGAATTTAATTAAGAAATAGTGTTGCTTTCATCTTCAGCATATACAAAGAATAATAGAAAACATATTTTTTTTTGTAAAATTGTTTATTTTATGCAATAAATCACACTAACAGTATATATTTATGTTTTGATAGCTTTTGTTTATTTTTTCTCTGTCGAAAGAGAATCAAAATCTGCATTATTTCCTTTGGCTGGTCAGGAAAAGTTGTAGCTTATCACTTTCCAAAGGTCACTGCTAACTGAATGACATTTTTTATAACGAAAGAAAACATTTATGCAATTTATAATGCATGCAAATGAAAATGTTAATATGCTTTTTTCTTTTCTGATAAGGTTTGTATGTTTGTGTCTTAAGGGATGATTTAACAAAAGTTTTTAATATGACACTAGGTTTTTACTGGTTCAACACATGCCTATGACATTTTCAGGACAAGATTATAGGACAGGGCTGAAAAAGGGGCTCTGGACAAGTCAACCTACCTGGTTACCAAATAGTAAATAAATTAATAAGCTTGTTGAAAAGTCCCACTTTTTTGTGTTTTGTACAACCTAATAGCTTTTGGATAAAGCAGGCAAAAGAATCTGAAATATATGCATGTCTGTCAGAACAAACACAATATGTGTTTTTTTTTTTTTGCTCTAACAAATAAAATGATATAAAATATCACTTTTCTGAGAAAATTGTTTTGTGTTTGCCTTTAATTTCTTAAATTATGCTGACTCATTTAGAAAGAAGCTAGACCCCTACTGGTCATTCCTTGGAATCAGAGGAAGCTTATGTTAAGGTAAATTGCCTACTAAGTTAAGTCAATTTATCTGCTCTTTGAAAAATGAGACTCAGAGACAACGTTTGCCTCAATGAAGATGTCGTTATTGGCTAATTTGCATGATAGTGAATTGTATTTTCCTGTACAAGCTCCAACAGGTTTTTGTGGCAATAGTGGGCACTGTCATTCCATGCATCACATTGACACAGGCACCTCCTCACACTCACTTAACGATATTCAGAAATTCATGCACAAATGCATATACACAAACAGATGCACACTCACACTACCCCTATTCCAACATGTCCATTGATCATTGTTGACCATGCTTTTTCCAACACTTCATCCATTGAAGTCAGTCGATGACCACCATCTTTTGGTCATGCCAAATGTTTTGTCTAACTATGGAAATTTACACAGTCGAATGATACTCTGAATTACTTGACAGTGTAAATCGGTAGCTGCTGATATTTTCAAGACAGAGCATATAGTCACTTAGCATTAGCCACTCCCCTGGACATCTTCATTTGAATGTATTATGGTCAATGGGACTGCCCTTCATAGTTTCATAGGTTCATAGATAGGTACTAGGCTATTGGACATAGCGCCTATACAAGGGTCTATATTAGATCATCGAAACATCAGAATTTCAAATGATCTAATATCGAACCCAATATCATGAAGGCTGAAAAGAGCAAAGCTGCACAAAACTGAATTTTTTCCTAGGGAATGAATTTGGTTGGCCGTTGTTGTAGCTTCGCTGTTTTCAGCAATGCGGTGGAAAGTTCCAGATTGGGTTAAGGTAAGTGTGTGATTGTGCGGACATTCGGGTTAGGGCACGGGTTGGGTGAGTTAGGGTTAGGGCGCGGGTGAGGTGAGTGTGCAATAGTGACGGACATTAGGGTTGGGGTTTTGGTTATGGTAAGTGGATAGATAGTAGTGTATGTGCAGTGTAGTGTAGGGTTAGATGTAACTTTTAAATGTATGTGTGTGGATTGCTGCTTTTTAGTGTGCTTGTGGTGTGTGTGTGTTTCTCAGAACAGCAAATATTTTCCCTGGGAACAAAATTGCTGTTTTGAGGTTTCAATATTGTTAGGGTACAGGTTTTGCAGTTCAACATTACAGCACTTGATAATGAGCCATTTTGATGATCTGATGTAGACCCCCTATACAAGCCTAGCCAAAAAGGTACCCTGGCTTTCGCCATCCAAGAAAATTATTTTCCTGTGCCCCTGTCAAGCAGATCCACAGAAGTGAGCCCCGGGGTGAATTTCCTATTACCCATCCAATCATCAAGATTTTTCTTGAAGAGTGCTAATGAGGAGCTCTGTTTGACATAGATAGGTAGTCTGTTCCAGAGTATGGGACATCTCTGAGACAGGAATCTATGCCTCCAGCATGTTCTGTTTATTGTGATGACAAGGTTTAGGTCCCTAGAGCGTGTAGCTCAGAGAGTTTGGGATCTTTTTAAGTGGAGCATGTCCAGCAGCTCTGAGTTTGACATAGCTTTGTATGTTAGGCAGAGATCGCCACTGAGTAGGTGATATGTGACAGAGTAAAGCTGGAGTTTTTTGAGTCAGTCTGCGTAAGGCATTTGTTTGAGGCCAGTAATCCTCTTTGTGAGGTATTTCTGCGGCCTTTCCAGTTGTTGTAGATGTCTTGTGAGGTGCATACCAAAAGGGGCATTGTACTCTATAATATATCTAATGAGTGATGAGTAGAGTGGAACAATGACCTCTTTTTTTCTGGATGAGAAACCTTTTGTGATGAGGTGTGCCACATCGAAGGATTTCCTGACCACTGTGGTGATGTGATTATCAAAGGAGAGACTACTGTCCACCTGTGTCCCAAGGTCTCTTATCACACTTTAAGTGTTAAGTAGACTACCACCTATGTGGTAGTTCATGGGTACAGAGTTTTTACAAAGGGGATGACAGTGCACTTTTTGGCATTGAGCTTGAGACCATGGCTTTGACACCAGGCATCTGTCTCAGTGAGGCTCTTTTGTAGGATGTCCACATTGGTAGGAGTTTCGATTATGGCTCCTAGTTTGCAGTCATCTGCAAATTTAGTTAACCAAAGACCTTCTGTGTTAGACTGTACTTCAGAGAAGTAGATACTAAACAGGAGAGGACCCAAGACTGAACCCTGTGGTACTCCACTTGTCACTGGTCTGAAGTCTGATTTGGAGTCTGCTACTTTCAAAGTGTGGGTTCTGTCAGTAAGCCAGTTGGCAACTCATCTTGTGACATAGGGATTTATACCTAGTTTAGTGAGTTTATCTATAATTCCAGAGTGGGGGATAGTGTTGAACACCTTGGCGAGATCTAGATAGGCTGTGTGAACCACCTTACCCTCATCTACGGCTTTGGTGACTGCTTCAAGGAAGTCTATCAGATTTAGGAGATATGATCCGCCTTTTACAAACCTGAACTGTGTGGGGTCCAGAGTTTGGAGATCTCCAATGTCTTTGTTTATGAGTACCATGATGATACTTTCCATGGCCTTGCAGACCAGTCTCGTCAGGCTAATGGGGGGATAGTTCCTGGGGTGTGTTGTGGCCCCCCCCCTTTTGTGGAGTGGGATAACCATTGTGATGCACCATTCAATGGGCACAAAGCCGGAGGTGAGACTATGATTGAACATGGTACTTAGGTGGGGTGCCAGTTTGTTCTGTAGTTCATGTAGAATGCAGCCTGTGATGTTGTCAGGTCCCATGGATGCTGTGTTCTTGGCTTTGGAGAGTGAGGTTTTTACCTGTGCAGCCGTGATTACAGGAACTTTGCATTCTTCCGGTATAAAGATGGGCCCTTTAGGGGGTGAGAGGGGGGTAACGTTAGCACTGAACCTATCTGCCAGGATGTTGGCAATATCATTTGGTTCTGTATATTTAGTGTCATTGTGCTGTAACTCAGAGCAGATCCGAATGTTGCCATTGAGATTCTTGACATAGCTATAGAATGCTTTGTGGTTGTCTTTAGAATCAGTGGCGATTTTGTTTTCATATCTAACTTTGGAGGATTTTATGAGGGATCTCAGCTTCTTACTGAGGCTGACCAGAAAGTTCCTCCAATCATGGGATTTTACTCTTTTTTGCAACAGTTTCTTTCTTCTGTTGTAAAGTTTGTTTATGGCAGAAGACCACCAGATTGGCTTCCTTTTTTTGGAGGATAGCATCTTGGTTCTGTTAGGGATAGCATGATCCATGCACTCGTGTAAGTGCTTATAAAGTGCATTTGTGTAGAATTCAGCAGTTGTACCTCTATTGTTCATCTGCATGGGTGTCGTGAAGTTTGCCACTTCTGTCTTAAGAAGTGTGAAGTTGGCTTTGGAGAAATGGTTTACGGTTGTTTACCTAATGGGGGATGGGAGCGGGATGTGGATGTCTAGGGTGATTGGCTTGTGGTCGGATCTGACCAACGAGGAGCTGACCTCTGATGTGGAACACCAGTCGCCCATGTTGGTGATTACCAGGTCTAGGATATTGCTGCCCCTGGTGGGAGTGTGGATAAGTTGATTCAAGGCATTGGAATTGATGATTTCCAGAAAACGTTGAGCAAAAGAGTTGGTACACATGTAGTTTTCCCAGTTAATAGTGGGGTAGTTGAAATCACCCATTATTAGGGTGTTGGGTTGTACCTTAATATTTTCCAGTGTATCAAGAAAAGAGGAGTGGGAATCCTGGGGCATGGTGGGGGGTCTGTAGCAAGCTACAATCTGGATTGTGGTTTTGTCCAGACTTAATTGAACTTGGATAATCTCGGTTGCATTATGCTGAGCAACTAGCTTGGAGGTGTGGATATCCTTAATGAATATGGACATACCTCTACCTTTAGTGTTTCAGTCCGGGTTTGGTGGCTGAAAAGTGGGGTATGAATTAAAGCCTGGTAATGCAGGGGTGCTCTCTGGAGCTTTGAACCAGGTCTCTGTCACTGCACAGATGTCGATGTTCTCCATTTTAAGGAGTGCCTCGAGTGAGAGCATTTTGAGGTTTAGGCTTCTAGCATTGAGAAGCATTACCCTCAGATTTTACTTGCTTGTACCTGTTATGGTGGTGAATTTGTCATTTGAACCTTGCCTAAAAAAAGGCACTATAGGGGTGGTAAAAGCCTTTGCCAGTATCTGGAATCTCAAGGGTGACAGGTGCAGACCATCTCTGGCAAAGCAGTGTGGTCTGTCGATCATGTCATCCCAGACAGACAGATACTGGATTCCCTTAGAATGACACTAGAAGCTTAGCCAATTGTTAAAGTCAATTATTTTGTCCTTGTACTGTGGTATCATTCTGGGTGATGGCAGGATGCTACTCAGGGCTAGGGTCATACCTGCCTGGGCTAGAAGATCAGAGAGCTCCTCCATGTCTCTTTTCATGTAGTCCAGGGAGGTATGTCTCAGGTCATTACACCAACATGGACAATGACAGAACCATATTTGTACTTGTGTAGTGACCTGTGTGGCGCGTTATGTGGCAGATCTTGGCACCTGATAGGCAGCTGACAATAACTTTCTCCTTATTTAGCCTGGTGAGTGGAACATCAGTGTGCCTGACTATAGAGTCACATATGACTAGAGTGTTGGGTATGTTATGCCTTATGGGCTGTAGTTGACTGGCATGCTGAGTTTGTGGGCTATGTGTCATTTGGGTTGTGTTGGGAGGTGGAGGCTGCTTGCATTTCTGCTTTGGAGGTCTCAAATGTTTGGGAAGATTTTTACTGAGAGCCTCCATGAATGTAGGTGTGTGTTTTGTGCTTCTGTGTGTGTGTTTTGGTGGTGTAGGTTTTGAGGGACTATATGATGATTGTGGTGCGATGTAAGTGTTTATGTTCTCCTCTTGACTGTCTAGTCCAGTCTTCGGTGAAGAGAGCTTTGCTTCCAGTTTGGCTATATAAGTGCATCCCTCACAGGTTGTAGTGCTGGGTGGTAGGAGGAGAGGGTTGTCTGTGTGCATGAGGCAATTTCTGCATTGTCCCAAGGTGCCCAGATTCATCAGGTAGACAGGAGAAAACACCGGGAGCTGACCTTTAGACATGCCTGGATAGGTGCTTATTTATTAAGTACTAAAAACTGTTTTCATCTAGACAAGTGAAGAAAGTTGAGTGTTGTAGTAATTTGTAGCTTATTTAGTGCTTTCAATGAGTTCTAAACAAGTGCTGAGCTCAAAGAAACAGATTTGAGTGCTAAAACTAAAAAACTGGCTAGTCGCAAGGGAAAATTTGAAGAGCAGACTTTATGGCACCAGGAATAGTTTAACCCAAGTTAAGTGGGGGGGGGGCTCAGGAGTTCACAAACAGTCCTAGACACAGCAAATCCTTATCTGGACAAGACCTGCCACAGGAAAGGACGAAGCAAACTTAGAATTTTTTTTCAGTAAAATTTTTTTTCAGTAAAGTGGAAATGGAGAAAGCTGGAACAGAAGTTAATTCAACGTTAAGAATCTGAGTGGGTTGGCCTTCACAAATGTTCTCTATTAGATTAAATGAACTAATGACATTAGACTGGGAGGAGTGTCACAGATCAAATATACAGTATGGGCGGGCAACTGCAAAGCCACCAAGTATAAGAACACCACAACACTAGAGAGGTTCCTAGCTGTAGCCACTAAATGAAAGTTTTAAACAGATCAAGGAGCAAGCAGACTCTAGAGAATGCTTTTAACTGTAAACAGACAATTATAGTAATGCACACTATTACAGTTCCTAGCTGTAGAACACAGAAACCTCAAAAAATCAAAAATGCACAGAAAAGCTCGGATAGAGTACTCACCAACAGAAAATACAACTCTCAGTATGAAAAAGCAGTTTACAGTTAAGTAATTCAGTAAACATTCAATTAGAGTAATGAAACAGTATCTAGCAATGAAAACGACAGTTAAAACAGTATAAAACAGTACATAAATGCAGTGAAACAATAAAAAAAGCTTTATAACAGTCCACAATGTAGTAGATCAACTGTATAGCACAATTTTAAGCATTTCAGAAGTGCAGTTCAGTGAAATAAGTCTAAGAAATAACTTATCCTGCTTTTGGAATCTTAAGGAATTTCCGCATAGTTTCAGTAATGAAATACAATCCACAGCCTGATAAATACAAGCACACCCTTTTCAAGACACAGGGTCTATATACCAATAAGGATGGAAGAGTTAGAAGATCAAATTACTACTCAGCCCCTGCTATTACCCAATCACTCATACTACAGAAGGTCAGGAGGCCTTGTTACTCTCAATAATAATGAAGACAGACTATCAGCAGAAAATGGCTGCCAGAAACACAGGAAACTCAAAGAAAACTACCAGGCCTAGACAACAGGCCTCTGTCAAGATTATGCCACCTGAGCAGAACACAGACACCTCACTTTAAAAGCATAGAAAGAACACTCACAAAGAGAAAATACAAGTCTCAGTATGAAAAATCAGTTTACAATTTAGTAATTAAATAAAAATGCAATTATAGTAATGCACACTATTGCAGTTTCTAGCTGTAGCCACTAAATGAAAGTTTTAAGCAGATCAAGGAGCAAGCAGACTCTAGAGAATGCTTTTAACTGTAAACAGACAATTATAGTAATGCACACTATTACAGTTCCTAGCTGTAGAACACAGAAAAAAATCATAAATGCACAGAAAAGCTCAGATAGAGCACTCACAAACAGAAAATGTAACTCTCAGCATGTAAAAGCAGTTTACAGTTAAGTATTCAGTAAACATGCAATTAGAGTAATGAAACAGTATCTAGCAATGAAAAATACAGTTAAAACAATATAAAACAGTACATAAATGCAGTGAAACAATAAAAAAGCTTTACAACAGTGCAAAATGTAGTAGATCAACTGTATAACACAATTATAAGCATTTCAGAAGTGTAGTTCAGTGAAATAAGTGTAAGAAATAATGTATCCTGCTCTTGGAATCTTAAGGAATTTCCGCTTAGTTTCACTCAGGAGGTCTATAAATCAGGAATAGCTATCACAAGAGTATAGCCTATCATGTTAAGGCTTACTGCTCATGGTAACCTTTCTGAATTCCAGCAATTTTAACTGCAATTCATGCAGTGTTTTTGATATTGCCATATGTAGTATATGTGAATCATTTTATGTGAGAAAAACCTGAAAAGAAACTTAATGAGTATATGCCTTCACAATTTTATGCTATTACTTCTAAGCTAATGACTAACAATGTGCAATGTACACTAGTTTTGCAATGTTTGCTTTCTTTATACTTGATTCCATTAAAGAGAACATTAGAAATGGAGATACAGACACACTACTGGAAAAGAAAGAACTGCAGAAGCAAATCAAGTTATATGTGCACAAGGCATGACCTCAGTAGCTGTGTATGATATGCTTATTAAGACAGCCTTAAGATGAATGGACAACTCTGCACTACAGTGTCAGCACTAGAAAACATTGATGAAAGTATTCAGGTTTAAACATATGCATATTCTGTACTCATTTGCTCTAACGTGTGCTTATTTATTCATTCAGTAATGTAGAGACAATTTTATTAAATGCAATTGACTGCATATAGATTTTGCACCCAATATTTTTATGACTATTTTACAGCTATTTTCTATATGTTTATATATTTCAACTCAGATGGAAGTACTACTAATGTTATTGGATATCTCTGGTCACATTGTGCCTGGCTCTGTGAAATATACAATTGTATTTTAGCAAAGTTTGCAATGAGAATGGGAAATAAAGAATATTTGTATTTTGACGAGATAAATGCAATTTTCTCATGAATGCGTCATTGTTGATTTCAATAGCAGCAATTAAAACATGTCTATGACATATTGACTATGCAGACTATGTAACTGTTTTCAGAAGAATGCAGGAGAGCTGCTAAACAGTGAAAGTGACCCGTCAAATGTGTGCAGTGCTACTTAAAATGCTATTGCAATTGAAAAATATGAAATATGAACTTATTTAGATTATAACCTTCCTCAAGAGTTATGTGACTGTGAAAATAGTTTTATGGTAAAACTAAAGTCAAGCATGGAATAGAGAAGATGGGCTATTTTAAACTGAGACTGAGTACAAACAGTATTTGCCTTGATTTTGAATTATGCACACTTGACAGTGCTGTTTCTGTTCCATTGGTCTCCAAGATTCCCAAGATGCCCATCCTCTCCCTGAGAGTTAGCATAACATTTGTCAGAAAAACCTAATTTATGTTACTTGTAATCAAGATGCCAGTCTTTCAATTAAATATACACAGCTTGTGGCTGTAAGTGCAGATGTGGGCATCAAATTGCTCATAAATCACTGCATGTGGTAGAACCAAACCTTCCAAATGCAATCCTGCCACTAATTTACTGTAAAAATGAGGTTCATAACATGACCTTCCACTGAATCCAGATATACTTTTTCTCTAAAATTATACAAATTTACAATAACAGTTCTTTATTTGAGAGTTCTGAAAGTAGTGGCAGAGGCGTTTATTGTCTGCAAAAAATGAAACTTTAAATATTTCTACTTCTATACTACCAAATCTGCATCTGTATTATGTATATTAGATTTTCACTCTTTCTTATGCTGGTAGCATTGTTGTTCTGATGCAGAATAAACATTACACCATTTCGTATTTTAGCCCTAAATTTCCTCTAAATCTTCTTTATTATTTTTTACAAAATTTGCAGCAAATACTGTGAGATCAGCAAACAGAAACAAGAATCTTGGAGAAAGACCACAAGAAAAAATATAAATTGGCTGTTAAATGTAATCCACTCCATCATGTAATTGTTTGCCTCTGTCTTTATACTAAATATCCTGATGTAATAGTAACACATTAGATTGGAGTTTATGACATTACTAAATTTGAATACTTTAGTATGAGGCTATTTATAATGATAATGAACAACCTTCAAAAATGTAGATGCATTAAATCTGAATTGTTTTTGTAATTTCATTTTAATCAGGTTTAAATTAGTTGGTGATTTGCCCTTTATATTTCTGCTCATGAAACATGAAAGCAGACATGCAATGTAATACGAATGTGTGGACATTTTATTTTCTTAATTGTGGCCTTATTAAATTTAATCAAATCATATAAATTATTTATATCTCTTCATGCTTTAATACCCAACCTAAGATCAGTTTGATAAATTTATTTAAAAGAAAAAAAATATTGTCTGGTTATGCTGGCTCTATACTATGTTAATAAATGCAAACACGTCTGTGCTAAGTTAATTTTGGAACAGTATCATCAAAGCTTCATTGGTCCATTTTGCTGCAAGAGGTGACTGTGCTATCCTGGGGGAATCACTTCCCTGTATTACTTTCTTCTATATCACTCTGAATTTATTGTGCTACCTGCATTTCAGAAACACAGACTACTACATATAAACATGTTGTTTGGGTGGTATTTATTATTATAGATGAATTTCTCATAACTAGGACATTTTAAAACCTGGACTCTTTTTGCTTTGTTGTTTTGATGTAATTAAATGTGTTGTGCTTGCTTTAAAATGGCATCTTTATTATTCACAGAAATAAAATCAGCTTAAACACTAGTAATTTCTTCTTTTCAAATGGAAAAGTTGATGTCATGTATTTGTTTAGTAATAAGATTTTTGTCTTTAGTATTTTATAATCCTAGAACTTCTAATAGTCTCCTGCCAGGTTCTACAAAACTGACTAATTTACATTAGAAAATGCCAATCTCCAGTTGTCTGCCTAAACTAACCATGTTATAATATAGTTTGAGTAATAATAAATACACTAGCTGTAACTTTTTTGCTGCAGCAAATGTATCCAGGTTCAAAACAAATATAGTGGAGGATAACACAAGTCCTTGATATATTCCGATATACAGAGTAGCAATAATTAAGAATTCTCAGTAAGTAAAGAACTGAACAACAACACTGTTGAATCATGTTTTATATATTAGATGGTAGTTTTAATTGATTTAAAATAAAAATATATTGATTTATTTTATAAAAGGCTTATGAGTATCACTGGAAATAAATAATAAATTGTGTTTATTTTATTGCATGTAAATGTTGATAAATTTACACTGTTGATAGATAGTTTTCATAATTTTACCAGTGACAAAATAAATTGATTAAAATAAATAATTTTTAAACAAAACAATGGGAAATATTTTTCAAGTTTTTCTGTTTCTTTATGTGGAATAAGTAAAGAAATACATATTCATACTGAATTATAAATATTGCAAACCTATTTAGTTATCATGAACCTGTTTGGTTATTATTAAAAGGCAGTAAAGTCTGCAGAGCTGGGAGGATAATAGGTCATATAAATGTTTGTAAAATGTGTAATTTGAGATATCTGATGTGGGAGTCCACCCCTCCAAACCTCTAACTAAAGTGAATATACACCAACTCTGTAGTTGCACAAACATGAAGAAAAGGAATGTTCTCATAATGAAAAAAATATTGCCAGGCAACACCTAGAGACCACACTGACAATGATTCTTCTGTGAGGCTAACATTAGGAAGTTGAACTCAATCAGCTGGAACCTTGACCAGTCTTTAACTGATGAGGTACTGGTAAGCCAGAATTATTTTATATTTAGATGAGCAAGTTTCAGAGACACTATTTTTTTTTATATTACAATGTAAAATGAGTTTATCAGAATAGAATGAAAATACTTAGCAATTTAAAGGTTTTGAATAGCTTACATTGATTCTTCCCACCGAATATACTTTGGCTGTTCTCTATAACATTTTTGCGATGCACTTTCTTAGTGGCCCAACATATCTACTAAACTGTAGTTGTACCATCAAACGTACACACCTCATATCCACCCAAACCCCACTCACTTCCATAAATTACTGTCAAAGTACATACATGCCTTTTGTTTCAAACATTTACGGAAATGAGGATGTTCACCATTATAGTGTGCATTGTTGAGTATAACCTTGCTTTTTACTTGAAATATGTCTGCGTCATCATGTGTTGAACTGATGTGCACATAGCCTTGTTAAACTCTATTGTTATAATAGAATATTTTTATAGAGTTTGCTATTACTACTGTGCATAATTTCAACTAGTATTTTGATCTGTATGGACTATCATATATGTACCACCAGTTAACTTTGTGTAACAATGCAAAATTTGTACTAATGGAGTTTTTCCTCCCCAGATGTCCAATGGAAATAGGATTTAAACAAACACATGCACCAAGAACCCAGTGTCAGTGCCAATATTAGGGCTAAAATCCACGAAGTACACAAGCACAAAGTCTGTAGCTTCTTCCAACCAAAATACGATTTATTGTAATAAAATCCAAAAGGTAGCACAAGCACAATATGAATTGAGTACATATTGTCATTGGTTCATTTTATACATTTTACATATACTGTGTGTTGAATTTCAAATTTTTGGGAAAGAAAATACTTAATTGTGATTATTTAGTTTGGGTCGTTCATAATTAATTTATCATTCAATCCTATTGGTTGTTTTTAAATTCAAACTGTGTATTTAAGCAGAACTTTAATGTGTATGTTTAATCTGACGAAGGTTTGATGAAACGTGGAGGTTTATTTCAACTACGTATTGTGCTTGTGCTACCTTTTGGATTTTATTACAATAAATCGTATTTTGGTTGGAAGAAGCTTCAGACTTTGTGCTTGTGTACTTCGTGGATTTTAGCCCTAATATTGGCACTGACGCTGGGTTCTTGGTGCATTTGTTTGTTTCTTGGTTTTGTTTCTGCACCTTCCATTTTTCGTGTTTTTTAGTTTTACTTATGGAGAACTCAGCTAATAGTGCTTCCGAGACTGAGGGCAAGAAAAACGAAACTGGTGAGCTTCGAAAGCTGATTGGTCAGCTTGCGCAGCTGGTGAGTCCTCTGACCCCTCTTAGTCAATCTATGGCAACAGCGTTCACCTCACTTTCTTTGCCTGGTAATCAGGAAGCCCTCAGGCATTCAGCTTCGAGCGAAGGGACGCCAGGACATCAGGACGACGTTACTAATATTGCGAATGTGAGTGGTGGTTCAAATTTGGATATTCTACAGGAACTTCCTCGTTTTACTTTTGATGGATCCCAGGATAGACGAACTGGTGGGCAGCATCGTCCTAATACTGAAAATACTGACTCTTTTCAGCTTTCTGGAAGTAAACAAGGTACTGAGAAATATTTTAAGGATGTGGTGAACGTTAAATTTGACTTCACTAACGATAAGAAAACTAAGAAACCTGTTGGTTCTTACAAGCACATGCTTGATGACTTACACGTTTATTTAAATAAATACAAGATGCTTGAGATGGATAATGCCTATCTCAGACATTGTCTTCATTTAAAAATTGTGCCTAAGGGCTTAAGAATTAGTAAGTACCCTAATAATGTGCATGAAGGGACTGAATTTTATCACAACTTGATCAAAGCTTTTGATGACTGTGGTTTTGCCATTATGCATGCTATTGTTTCTAACAATGAAAATGAAATGGAAAAACTGTTTAGTATTATAGAAGACATTAAAAAGGCAGTTGTCAATGATCTTATGTTTACAGTAGAAGAACAAAGAGGCCAGTATAGAAAACTTTTAAAAGATATAGAGACGCATTGTGTTGATGTACAGAACAGAAAATTTTCTAAGATAGATAGGGACATGTATGAGTATAAAACAAATACTCACTATCCAAAGCCTAAATCATGGGGTAGGCAAATATTGGACAACCCTTACAGAGTAAACCATGATAACATAGTTCAGAACACTGGTTTACATAATGATGAAGTAGTAGACACTGATGAGTTTCCCCCTTTACGCAGATCAGAAAGACTTATGAGTAAGGACCCAGTTAGTTACAATTCAAAAAACTACAAAGGGACGGGAGGACACTCCACTTGGGGACACAAACAATGGGACCATTAGAGGAAATTGTATGTGACGGAAATAAATGGACTTTTAACAATTTCAACATTTTTAATTATTCCCATATTACACCTAATAGGGCTCATTTTGAATTATTTTCTAAAGGGTTTGGTTTCATACCACAACGCAAGATGAACATTTTCAAACTACTGGTGGACATTAAATTGTTCATCAGAAAGAAAAATCTGGAAATATTTTTTAAAGAAAAACATAGTGTTGGTGGTAGTGATTGTTTGACCTGTAAGAGTATTTTCTACCCCCCACTACACCCCCAATTGAAGAACTTTGAATTAACATTAGAAAATGAATTAAGAAATGCTTTGAGGAAGGATTTTGTTTGTCCTAACCTTACTACTAGTGAGGAGGAAATTCTTGCAACCTTGAGTAAAGACAGAGATGTTCGGGTTATGAATCCCGACAAGGGTGGGGGTGTTGTTTTTATGGACCATAACATTTATGAAGGTAAGATGTTGAATATTTTGAATGACACTGAAAAATACAGTGCCATTTCCATCAATGAGATAAATGTTGCATACAAAAAAATTTATGTTTTATTAAATGATCTATTGTTTGAAGGGTTGATTGATTTAAAAACGTACAAATTTTTACATGTGGAAAAACCCAGAATACCATCAATTTTCGGGATCCCGAAAGTACATAAGGATTTGGCAGATCCCCCTCTTAGACCTATTGTTTCCTCTGAAGGATCTGTAACAGCACCACTAGCTAAGTATAAAGATTTAAAGATCAAGTATTTGGTCAATGAGAACAGAAACATCCTTAAGGATTCTTGGGATTTCCTTCAGAAAATAGAAAATTCCCTACATGGAGAGACCACTGGTTTTGGTACCCCCGATGTTATTGATCTATTTACTAGTATCCCTCACGACACTGGTTTGGCCTGGTTTGAAGAAATGTTATTGCCCCTTAAAAGGACATCTCACAACGAGTTTAGGAATATATTAACTTTGATGGAAGTTGTTTTGAAAAACAATTTTTTATTTTTTGAGGGGGAATATTACAGGCAAACCAAAGGAGTGGCGATGGGAGCACATTGTGCACCAACATACGCCAACATTATTATGGCATATTGGGAAAATAAATACGTCTTGATTCCTAAGTATATGAACATGTGGACATTATACGTTAGGTTTTTGGACGATTTATGTTTTCTATGGAAAGGTACTGTAGATGAATTTGAGGCTTTTGTTGAGTATATCAGTGGAACCACTGAGTTTCTTACATTCACCAATTGTTTCGACACCAGACAAGTCAATTATCTGGATGTGAATCTAGTTAAATTGGGCAACCAGTTTGTTTCCAGGGTGCATAGAAAGGAGACTTTTTCAAACACATATTTGCATTTCATGAGCTCTCACCCTTTTTATCAGAAGAGGAGTGTTTTAAAAGGACAGGTGGTCAGAATATGTAGGATGACATCTGACGATACAATTTTTATGAATGAATGTGACTATTTGAAAAGTATGTTTCTGGATAGGGGGTACCTAGTTGACATGTTTGATCAGATATTTAATGAAGTGTGTGAGGGAAGAAAGGGTAGATTTGCACCCATTTTGGGTAAGGAAGAAAGTGACAACACAGTAGTGAAAACTAGAGACATCTGTAATGATGGATACACCTCTGGCCTTATTACTATTTATGATGGACAATCAGGAAAGGTCAGGAAGGTTATAGACAGGGAATGGAAAAACTTTGCTAAAGTCTCTGACCTCGGTTACATTTTTGACACAGAAATAAAATATATTTACAAAAGGGGTTGCAACATAAAAGGTCTATTAGAAAAGGGTAGTAATGCCAAGTGGTTTGACAGCAACAAAAAGAAAAAAACTGGAGTTTTTAAGTGTGGGGCATGTGTTTATTGTAAATATCTCAAAAGGGGTGACACCTATTTTTTGGCGGCCCGTAAGAAGATTTTGAAATTGGGGTGTTTTGTTAACTGTAACACTAAAGGTATTATATACACAGCTTTGTGTGGCAAATGTGATGCGTTTTACATAGGAAAAAGTGAGAGAAGAATAAAACAAAGAATTTATGAGCACTTGTATGACATTAGAACTAAGTGTGAAACTAATTCTTTGTATAAACACACTTTGACCTGTGAAGGGGCATATTTTGAATTTTTTGTTTTGGAGGTTGTCCCTTTTGATCCCAGAGGTGGGTGTTGGGAAACTCTTGTGGCATACAGGGAGTTATACTGGCAAATTGTGTTAGAATCAAATAAGTATCCAGGCATTAATGACATGATTTCACTGACTCCTGTTTTGAAGCTGAGATCAGCTAAATTATAAATATTTTAAAATATTTTTAAAATATTTTAAAAGTATTCAACTTTGTGGACATTGACATGTATATTATTTTAATGGATCAGAAAAATTGTGATTTTATGTGTTTTAGTTGAATTACCATTTTTTGTCACTAGAGTGCAGTACAGCTATATATAAATGCACCATATATTTATATTTATATGCATTTGCGTTTACATATATTTAAAATGATTTAAGATGTTTTATAGTGCAATATGAATTGAGTACATATTGTCATTGGTTCATTTTATACATTTGACATATACTGTGTTTTGAATTTCAAATTTTTGGGAAAGAAAATACTTAATTGTGATTATTTAGTTTGGGTCGTTCATAATTAATTTATCATTCAATCCTATTGGTTGTTTTTAAATTCAAACTGTGTATTTAAGCAGAACTTTAATGTGTATGTTTAATCTGACGAAGGTTTGACGAAACGTGGAGGTTTATTTCAACTACGTATTGTGCTTGTGCTACCTTTTGGATTTTATTACAATAAATCGTATTTTGGTTGGAAGAAGCTTCAGACTTTGTGCTTGTGTACTTCGTGGATTTTAGCCCTAATATTGGCACTGACGCTGGGTTCTTGGTGCATTTGTTTGTTTCTTGGTTTTGTTTCTGCACCTTCCATTTTTCGTGTTTTTTGGAAACAGGATTTAGCCAGCGGACAATGCAAAGTCAGAAGATGGAAAAATAAGTAGCAAATATCAATGCTTTCACACACACACACACACACACACACACACACACACACACACACACACACACACACACACACACACACACACACACACACACGCACACACACACACACACACACACACACACACACACGCACGCACGCACGCACGCACACACACACACAGACACATACACACGCGCGCCTAAGCTGTAGAACAAATAGTGGCCCTCTACTTTTTACCATCGGTTACTACACTGGGGCAGTTAAAGCTCCATATATACAAAGAATTGTGACTGGGTGTCTCAGGGGAATTATGACTTCTTGATATAGATGTAATGATTCACTTCAAGAGCAGAATGAGGGGTGAGGTCTCAGCATGGTTAATTTTTTTTGATTAAGTCCCAAGGTAAATGTATTGCTAACCTTGTCTCAAATGCATAACTAGATGGTTATGAATAGACCATCAACCACAATTTTCAGTTTTGATACTAGCTAGCAACATATATGAAACTTTAGAATACAACTGAAATTGTGTTTTGGGGGTAGTTTGTTCCAACCATTATGTTGAAGTTGTTTCACCAGAGTGGCTGTTGGATTTGAAGAGCTGCAAAGTATAAATAGATGAGATGAGTCTTCTTGTAGGAATCCTTTTTAAGTGTGCCATTTCAAAAGAAACAAGAGTCTGTTTATAATTCTGTGTATTACATCCAATTGGAATAAGTTTTAGCATGGTGTGAGTTGCCTCTAGTTAACAGGTTTAAAAGAGGGTATTGGCAGTTGCAAAATATCAGTCTAGAGTAACATTGATAAGTTTATGACATTGCAGATTATCATTTTAACAGATAAGTGAACAGAAGATTGTGAAGAGAGTATGACCAAAAAATACTTCTCTGCATGCACAGCACTTATTTCCCAAGGTAGCTAGCCCTGCCACCATTGCTGTGCCATATTACACACACACACGGCCAATTTAGAGTGTCCAGTCCACCTACAGCATGTCTTTGCAATGTGTAAGGAAATTGGAAAATCCAGAGAAAACCCATGTAAACATGGAGAGGACATGCAATCTCTGTACAAAAAGTACCCAAGCCAAGAATTGAACCAGAGAACCTCTTGTTGTGAAATGACAGCACCACCTGCTGCACCACTGTTTACCTTCCAGAGCATACTTATGGTTTTAGAGTAAATGCAGCTACTGAGATACACTTTTTTTAATCAAATAATATCAGCCTCTACAGTGTAACAGGTTGCTGATTGTGTGTGTGTGTGTGTGTGTGTGTGTGTGTGTGTGTGTGTGTGTGTGTGTGTGTGTGTGTGTGTGTGTGTGTGTGTGTGTGTGACAATGAAGTATGCCATAGCTGTTTAATGATTTAGGTTCTTGTTTTTCTGCTGTGGCTAACACTGATCTCTGCTCATGGTCTAGTATGAGACTAGACATTATCAGCATTGAAATGTGTTTAACAAAGTTGTCTTTTCTAGAATTTTAAGTGCAAACGTGCTTGGCCATGTCCTAAAAAATCTTAGGTACCATAAGTGATACCTCAGAACCCTAGAGGACCTTCCCCTGCGGTATTCTTCTGGCCACAGTAACAGCAACAGTGTGTTGTGTATCCTAACTGCTACCCTGCACCTCTATCCATTGGTCTAGGAACCAAACAAAAGCTTAAATAATACCTCAGAAATATGTGCCCCAGTAGATTGTGTTATATGATGAACTAGTGTTTTGGTTAATGTTAGAGTGGATGATATAACAGACATTACAGTGTTCACCTGCTAGTTGCCACAAAAGGCAGATGCCAGCAGCCCCTGTTCTATCTCTATAGCTACCCTCAGCCTGTATACTGTTTCTGTGCTATTTTACCATCCTAACTCATCTCCTCCCCAGACCTTTATGTCCAAACCCTCTCTCAACAACATTTCTGCCGTCTTACTGACTGAAGTCTCTTACTTACTGCCTTGTATTATTACTATCTCAACTCTGTTTTCTCCTGCTCCTTGCTGCTAGTATATCTTCTCTCTCCCTCCATTCTCTCACTGCCTAGTCCATCTCAGTCTTTCATCCCTGACTTCCCATAAGCATAGGTGTCTGTGTAAGTTGTGCCCTGTGTGGTCCTCCAAACCTCTCTGCTCCTATTTGTATCATAGCTATTCTCTCAGCAAAACCATATACTCACCTTCACACCTGTCCTCTACTCCTCTGATTGCTTCTAGGCAGACCTGCCTTCTGCCTTCATTTGGCTACTTGTTCTTTTCATTTTGCCATACCCTCCGTCGTAGCCCTGCTCTGTACCTGGCCTTACCCCTCCCCCTCGCCTCACTTCCTGTTCCAAGGTTTCATAGGTGACCGGGAACTGCAGGTGCCATTTTTAAATACCTTTCTCCATCATTGCTGCTGAGCATCTCCCCAAGCAACTACGCACTGTGTAAGTTTCAACTTTGCCGTTTCTGTATATAATATTGTTGAACAGTCCTTATCTTGCCTACTTGCTGTCGAACATGAATGTATGGTGCTTTGTACAGTGATTTATACTGTATAGTGTTTTGTACAGTGATTTATACTACTTGTTGGAGTTGTTAATGGTGTACATGTCTGGACTACACATAACTACCCTGTCTGTACTTGGCGAAGTCTTCTGAGTTTATCTTATTCCTTTGCAAAGAGCTCCTGCTCCTTTTGCATACATTTAGCTGCAGTTGTGAAAAGCTGCCTCATTTGGTGTTGTTTTGCATGTGAGACTTGCATATCTGGATGTATAATGCGTATTTGAGCGGTTGCAAAGGCCTCCACCACCTCATGAACACTCCTAGTCTCTATCTAGTTAGGATGCATAGCGTTTTAAGTAGTCTCACAGGCTACCTGTTTATTTGAGTACAAACCCTAGTCACAATATACACTACATCCGTAGGAACTCACTGAGACTGTGAATTAATGTTTATTCCTAGGATTTCATGTTACTTCAGGAAAATGGTAGTTGCTTTACAAGAGATTGTATTAGGTTACTGAAACCTAACTGTTGGAACACAAGAAGCGCCGGGTTTATATGGACACTCGTACCTGCATCCTTTATTAATATTGAACACTTCTAACATTGTTGTAAAAGAATCCAAACTTGTTTTAATGGAAACCACAGGAAAACAGTAGTTGTTTAGCATGGGATCGTATTAGATTTTTGAAACCTAGCTGTTTGAACTCAAGAAGTGCCAGGACCAGATGAACACTCAGAACTGGTTCCTTTATGAGTAATCAATGCTTCTTATATTGTTTTTAAGGGGAACCCCGTATTTAGGTGTATCTCGTGCTACTTGTTGGTTGCAAAGGACACTAGGGTTATATGCTCGCACCCAGCATGCTTCTTAGCTAATATTGCTTTACTTTCCTACACTTATGAAGGCATAGAATCCTACAAATGCAATATAGCTAACTATTAGCCTAATAACTGGCATTTCTAGTGATTTACTAGGCTGTCTGGAAATAAAGATATTAAATGGCTAGTTTATGCAGTCACAAAGGTCACTAGCTCAGTAGGAAATTATACCCATCTCACTACATGCTGTATTTATCACGTAAGTAGAATACAGGATTATTTTTAAGCCTAATTGTATTTTTGTAGGGAGAACCTCTACCCTAAGGTCTCCCAAGTGCATTTTTCTACTGAGTTGGTCTAATCTAAACTATACAGAGGGATAGTTGCTTGAAATACTGTACAACACTGTTCATGTCCTTAACATTCCTGAAGTTGTGCTTTACTGGCCTTGTGAATGTCATTACTGCACTACTATTAACTGCTGTTTTTTACTGCATTTATTTTGTATATAATCTAAATGCTGCTGTGTACCTATCTAATTATGTAAATAAGTCACCTATACAGTGGATGTGAGTGCTAGTTAACCAGTATTTGCCTACCTGTAATTATTTATATCTATCCTCAGTGCTTTTACCTTTCTCTTTTCCTGAAGCTTTGCTCTAAACAAATCCTCCTCCTCTTTGTTTTTGTAGCCCTAGAGGACCTTCCCCTGCAGTATTCTTCTGGCCACAGTAATAGCAACAGTGTGTTGTGTATCCTAACTGCTACCCCGCACCTCTGACCATCGGTCCAGGAATCAACAAAAGCTTACATAATACCTCAGACGTATGTGTCCCAGTAGATTGTGCTATATGATGAACTAGTGTTTTGGTTAATGTTAGAGTGGATGATATAACAGACATTACAGTGTTCACCTGCTAGTTGCCACAAAAAGCAGATGCCAGCAGCCCCTGTTCTATCTCTATAGTTACCCTCAGCCTGTATACTGTTTCTGTGCTATTTTACCATCCTAACTCATCTCCTCCCCGGACCTTTATGTCCAAACCCTCTCTCAACAACATTTCTGCCGTCTTACTGACTGAAGTCTCTTACTTACTGCCTTGTATTATTACTATCTCAACTCTGTTTTCTCCTGCTCCTTGCTGCTAGTATATCTTCTCTCTCCCTCCATTCTCTCACTGCCTAGTCCATCTCAGTCTTTCATCCCTGACTTCCCATAAGCATAAGTGTCTGTGTAAGTTGTGCCCTGTGTGGTCCACCAAACCTCTCTGCTCTTATTTGTATGCTAACTATTCTCTCAGCAAAACTATATACTCACCTTCAAACTTGCCTTCTACTCTTCTGATTGTTTCCAGGCAGACCTGCCTTCTATCTTCCTTTGGCTCTTCCCGCTCCATTCGCCCTGTAGGCTCACTTCACTCCCCTACCCTGCACCCAATTTCCACCTGCCCCAGTACACCTACACTTATACCCCTATAGCCACTCCCACTCATTTGTAACCACTCCCACTTATCTCAATCACTCCTCTATACTCCCTCATCAACAAGGCCCACTTTAACACTTTACCCCTCGCCAGTCCCTCACTACAACTTATCTCCAAACTCTCACTACATCTTATTTATTAAGCCATTCACTCTATTCTGAACAAAAAGCACTAAATCACCCTAGGATGCCTCCACTGACTTGTAACACACCTCCAAAATCAAATCCTATTTACTACATCTTCCCCCCACTTATTATTCTTTGCCTTCTCACAACTATGAATACCAACACCTCCCTGTCACACACTTCCCTACACATACTACCATTACTTGTAACCCAGCACATAATTTTAACCCATTACTATCCCGCCCTCACCTAACACCAGTAATACAAAACCTCAACATCCCATCAGTGCTTCATATATTAGCCCCAGGACTAAAAGCCATCACAAACTCTTGTTAAAACTCCAGAAACTTATTACTAGACTACTACCTAACCTCATAGTACATGGTAACATCCACCCTAACCCAGGCTCAACCCCACTTGTTACTACAAATCCCACAAATAACAACCTTACTAGCCTACAGAACTCAAATAATGCCAACAACTCATTCTTAGTGTGTTGTCTAAACATTAGAAGTATAAACAAGAAAATTCACTACTTACATGCCTTCCTTGATATCCAGTCCCCTGATGTTTTATGCCTTTCCGAAACCTGGCTCAAACCAACTACCACTGATAATGAAGTTCTACCCCAGGATACAATATAGTGCAGTTTGATTGTATCTCAAAACAAGGAGGGGGAGTAGCCATCTTATATACATCCACTCTTGAGGTATCCAAAACCAGTAATCCAAATACCAAATCACTAAAACTGCAGAAATACTAGTCACAAAAGTCCAAATCAACAAACACAAATCTATAAACATTGTTTGTATCTATATTCCCCCAGGTCACAACATAAATACCATGGAGAGTGGCCTCCAATGGTTGTCCACTAACTACCCCCATGAAACTATTATTCTCGGAGACGTTAATATCGATTGGTATACTTGTGCTACAGACTTCCCCTCAACCCATATAAATCTGCATGGCTTCTCTCATTTAATCTCATCACCTACCAGAATTAATAAGCTCAACAATAAGGAAAGTATCCTTGACTAGATACTAATAAACAATCCACCCCAACTAAACCAAGCAAACACCCTACCTGAAGATTTTAGTGATCACTCCATCACCTATAGAATTAGAAAAAGAAATGACATCCCTCATCAATCGATCTTTAAAAACCATTAGAAATACTAAGAACTTCATCCAAGCTAATTTCCTGAATGAGCTTGACTCATGTAACTGGTCCAACCTAACACTACTTCCTCTAGATGAAGCAGTCTCATACTTCAGCTCTCCATTTCTTGCTATCCTTGACAACCATGTTCCCAAACTTACTATTAGAACCTATAACAAAGTAGCACCATGGCTATCCAATGATACAAGACAAAAGAGTATTAGCAGAAATAAACTGTGGTCCTCCTGGAGAACCACTAAATCCCCAAAAGACCACCTCTTATATAAACAGTTAAGGAATGATACTAAGAAGGCTATTATATTAGATAAAAAGAAATACTACTGCAATCTACAACAAAAACACCAAAACCAGCCACAAAAATTCTGGTCAGGCATTAATAAACTACTCCACCCAGGACAGTCAACTACCCCTACCCCCTAACTACTCTAGAACAACCTCCTAAAACTATTGCCAATACCTTTAATACTTTCTTTACTGAAACAGTGCAATCCCTAGCCAACAATCTATTGCAAAATATCCTATCACCAAACCAACACCCAATAATCAAATCCCCTTCAAGCTTCAACCAGTGTCAACATCTTTCATTAAGTCCTTACTGAAAAAGCTGAAACCCACCACCCTCTCAGCAGACCTACTACCTGCTGAATATCTCCAAAAGACAGCCAATGAAATAGCATACCCCATTTGGTTTTAATCAATAGAACAATTCTGGAAGCCTATATCTCCTCCATCTGGAAAATCTCCCACATTATTCCTCTACACAAAGGGGGAGACTCCACTGAACTTTATAATTACAAGCCTATAGCAATCCTATCTCCCTTGGCTAAAATAATGGAAAAATGTATTCATAAGCAACTTCTTGCTTATCTGAATCAAAACTTTCTCCTAGCCCCCTCCCAACATGGATTTATACCTTACCATAGCACGACCTCATCCCTTCTCTCCTTCTCTAATACAATAAATCAAAACCGCAATAATAACAAGCTCTCCTCTGTCCTCTTCCTAGACATACCCAAGGCATTTGATATGGTAAACCGGGTCTACTTCACGTTGTCGTAAGCTGACAATATAGAGTCTGATATTGTCGGCACGACAATACTGAAAGTGAAGAACATCGTGCAAGTAAACAGAAATCTCCGTAAGGGGAGATTTCCATTTACCTCAATGTAGTGCGGTCGGAGTTGGTATATTTAAGTAGGGGGGTGTGGGGGGTGCAGGGGGGCTTGCCTCCCTGCCTACACCATTTAGTTTTTTTTTTTACATTATTCGATGTTTTACTTAATCGATCAATAAAGTTCGACCTTTATTGATTCAATTAAGTAAACTTTTGATAATGTGATATAGACACGATAAACCACCAGTTACTCTTAGACACACCACAATCACTCCACTTAGATAACCTAGCAATAAACTGGTTTCACTCTTACCTAAGTGACAGACAACAAGCTGTACTATGGAAAGAGAATCTGTCATCCCTTTTACCAGTCACTCTCGGAGTCCCTCAAGGATCTATACTGGGTCCCCTCTTATTTTTCTTATTCATTAATGACCTGCCTAAAGTCATCTCAAGTGCAACTTGTATTCAGTATGCAGATGACTTCACCTTAATCTACTCTGCCTCCTCCCCCTCAGATCTACAAGCTGTATCACAAATCAGTTTCAACCAAGTAGAGAAGTGGCTGACAGGATGCAGACTACAACTAAACCCAAACAAAATGAAATTATTGCTCTTCTCCCCCACTCACAAGATCTCCTTACCACCCCTCACAATAGCATCTAACAATGGTACCATCATTTCCCCAGAACCTAACACTAAACTACTGGGAGTAATCATAGACAATAACCTTAAGTTTGATGCTCACATAGACAAAACAATTAAAACAGTCAACAAAAAAATAGGCTCTTTATAGAGGATCAAGCAATTCCTAACCCCATCCACTAGAACGGTTACTGCCCCTACACATCTGCTATCAATCTTTCTTTATGCCTCAACCATCTTTGCTAACCTGTCCAAATCAAATCGCAATAAATTGAATAGCTGCTATAATAACATTGCAAGATTTGCCACAGGGTCAGCTTTTAGAATGCATCACTACGTTAACCTCCAATCATTAGGCTGGCTAGAATTACCCAATCAACTGCAATATACCCAACTAATAACTATACATAAAATTCTCTACAACCCAGACAGTACACCGGTAGTGAAAAACATTATCACCCCCTACAGTAACCTAAAGAGTCTTCGCTCTTCCAACAAAGTACTAGTGCAGGCTGTTAGAACCAACAATTCAGCAGGTGCATCACGATTCTCTAACTCTGTCAGAAAAAACTGGAACCTTCTTCCTGTGGAACTCACCAATGACCCCTCCTTACCCCAATTCAAAGCATCTCTTAAAAAGTACCTGCAAACACATTGGCTTTGTCCCTGCACTAACCCTGACTAACCCCATACTGACAGAATCTGTAAATGTGAGCCTCACCAGAGTATGTCAGTGAGCCGCTAACCACTTAGAATGTTGTAAAACTCTCTCCGATGGAAAGAATGAGAAGGATGTCAATATTTTCCTTCTTAGATAACTAACTAGCAACCTATCCTGTGTGTATGTGACTTAAAATTGTGCCTGCCTATATATATATATATATATATATATATATTGTTAAAATGAATATGTGACTTGAAATTGTCCCTATCTATACATATTTTAAAATTTCCATTTTTGTAATTTCACTGCAATACGTTTTCACTGTAATTATAATAGTAATTAGTAATGTAGTTATGTATACCTGGAGCTTTTCTCCCCGGGCTTCCGCTGAAAATGGACCTGTATCCAGTCGGTCTTTACCGGTTAACAAATGTAAAATAAAATAAAATAAATAAACATGTCTTCTGAAACTTACGCCACATATTTTTTCTTCTAAACCACATGATAATCGCCATCCTTCCTACTAAGAAATGCCTTATGACATTACTTCTAACAAAACTTTCTATCATATGCTTCCCAAGCTCTTGTTCAACAGCTTTGTTCTGAACTTCCCCATTATAAGTACACTTTGTTTACTACTGCTAACATACATTCACAACTAATTGTGACAAATAACATTATCTGTTATTCTTACAGCTGTTATACTTCCTTGGTTCTACTATGAAATCCTTGATGTCAACTCACTGGGGAGCAAACACACTGAAACCTAATGTCTGAAAGTCAGAAGGGTAAAATGTTAAATGGCAAGTGCTTTATGCAGGGAGTTGTGACTCTCCTAAATCCCCCAATGTGGGGAGCAAACCTTCACATACCACAAGCTTATGGATGTTAACTCCACATTTGCACTGAGTTGAAGAAGGGAGAACTCTTCCAAAACAAAGAATTCGATGTACAATCACACTAAAAAATTGCATCACAGTGATTTTGTAAGGAAAATAATGGCTGTCGCTCTGTTCATTGGTAGACTGTGCTTTGGAGAATTTATGCTTAGGGAACTTTGGAAGGGCTACAAAATCCTGAAAGCCCAAAATCCTGAAACCCAAAATCCTTAGACCAAAATCTTAAAAGTTCAAAATACTGAAAACTCAAAATACTGAATCCCATACTACTGAAAACAGGCTACCAACACTTACTATATTCCAGCACAAGTACATACAGAAACAAATAAAAGACAAACCATATTACTCTTCTCTAAGTATAAGCATGGGGGCAAGTCTCCCTGTATCCCCACGTGGGGGCTGCTCCCCCCACAACTCCTGCTACTTAAATATATCAACTCCAAGATTGCACTTAGTGTAGTGAAGTGCAATGTTGGAGTTGATATATTTAAGTAGCAAGGGGTTTGGCGGTGCATGGGTGCTTTCCCCCCTGCTTATAGTTGAAGGGTAATATGTTTCTGCATGTACTTGTGCTAGAATATAGTAAGTGTTGATTTACTGTGTGTTTTCAGTATTATGAGATTCAGTATTTTGAGTTTTCAGTATTTTAAACTTTCAAGATTTTGGTCTCAGGATTTTGGGTTTCAGGATTTTGGGCTTTCAGAATTTTGTAGAGCTCCTGAAATTTCACATCGGTCACCTGTAAATATTTCTTATTCCTTATTATTATTACAGATTAAAGTGACTGGCATTTTTTTTCTCTGTTTTATCTAAGCATCTACATATTATGAAGGATATCTTCTGTTCTAATGTTGTGTCAGCTTATCTTTTTCCACCAAGAATGTGCAATTATTTCTGACTGTGCAGAATTCCCTGGTAGTTGTTTGCTGATTCTTGTTCTTGGCATGATATTGCATTATTTTTCACATTCTTTTAGAAATGTATAAACAATTCAACATTTGTATTTTTAATGTTTCTGTAGTTTTCTCCTGGGCATAAACTGCAAAAATGCTCTGCCCAGCTGGATTACTCCAGTTAACAAAATAAATATATAGGAAGAATTTATTCCCCAATAATGTCAGTACCTAGAGTATGCAGTATTAGGGCTCAGAATCCAAACTTCAGCCTGACTATCCTATATGAAAACTTAAATACAATGGTACATGAACACAACAGAATTACAGGAAAATGTCACTGGATACAACTATCACTAAGAAATATGAAATTCAAGACATTTCTTCTTTAGAACAGTAACAGATATATTCAAAATGATATTTGTATTTCTGCTATGAGCAATACACCAAGATGAAAAAGTAACGTTTATGTGTAGTTTTCAGGGGCAACTTGTGCTATGTTGCATCCTCTTCAGTAACATGTTTTTATTTACTTAATTTAAATTTATATTACATAGCCAGCTTTCCGATTCATAGGACTCAGATCTTGAGCATATGAACTTCATGTATGTAGTTCCAATTTCTGTGTCAAAGGAAATAAAAGTGAGCTTTTTCTGAAAGGTTGTTTTTTATAAACCAGCTTGACATTTCTGCATGTTCCCCAGCAATGTAGAAGGTCATTATATCTTATTATTCTTCCTGCTTCTGTTTTGAGGTTTTGAGGGGTGGATACTATAAGCACTTTACTGGGGGCTGTTTTAGCTGCCTAATTTAAAAGTGTGCAACCATTTCCTATAAGCTGCATCGGGTGTGATTGATGCCTTATGCAACCTGTGAACTATGAAGCAAAGGAAGGGAAGAATGACTCAGTGCTGTTACTTTTGAAGGAAAGTCAGCCCTGATGAAAGTATTTAGTCAGGAAACTGCAATAACTAAATAAATAGATAAAGGCTTCATTATTTAACTGCTGCTGTGTTTGAATGATTGCCCACGAATGCCAGTTCCTGAATGCAAGCAATGCTAATTGTACAAAGGTATACTTGCTCACTAATCACGTTTAAAAGTATGCTATGTATTAAATGTCATATAAAAGCCTCTGTTACACAAGTTATATAGTCTGCTTAACTGTGTGATGAACTCTGGGTCTACTGCCTCCAGTCTGAGTCATGGCTGAATAGATGGCTGATTATTACCCAGTGTATATATGTGCAGTTCTTAACTGAGCCTTGAGCTTTGTACCTCAAGCCTAGGTTATAGCTAGGAAGACCATCTTGATCACACCACTTAATAAACAAACAGTATAGTTTCTAGAGTCTGAATTTTTTTCCAAATTTTATGTAAGTATAAAACTGTGATATAATTGTGGCATTTATTTACAGTTATTTTCCTTAATTGTTTTATCTTTGGATCATACTTCTTAATTGTACCTCATTATGAGGCACATTCCTAATTTTGTGCCTTAAGTATTTTGTGTTCTACATTATTCCACAATGACATCGAAAGATTCTGTTGCGCTTCTGTTCCTAAGAATTTTTTGACAAATATCCATGGTAAATGTTGTTGAATCATATAAATTCATCAAAATCAATCTGTAATTATGAAGAAACATCTATTAACCATGTTTTGAGCTTTCTAGTTAAAGTTGTTAGTAAGTACTCCAGATTTAACCCATTTGTTTCATGTTATGATACACAACATTGTTCTCCATTTTTGAGACAGAAGGTTGACAGGTATGATATGGATATTTAAAAAAATGGTTATATAATTCTGCCAATTTGTAGCCTTTTGGATAGTGTTGGTAGATAGAAGGGAGTGAGGAAGTGATGGAATCTACCATTTATTCACTTTATAGTATATTTTATTTCATCCATCATAATCAGGGACCTGAAAGGCAGAGAAATCAAAGTGTTCCAGGTAACAAAGCAAATCGTCAAAACACTGAAAGTGTTTATATTGGAAGTTTATGGTGCACTTCCTGGTGATATCACACAGATGGTAATGGATTTTTATAAGCAAACTAGTAAAGAACAGAATTCAAGACAGATTCTGCTAGGTTGAAACTACTTTTTAGTTAATCGGCTCAAATTTTTACATTCAAGCAGCAATTTTGATTCATCCTAGAGAACATTAAAACACTAATGTAGCCATAAATGAAATTGCCCTAATTTAGTAGATGTGCTTTAATTCATGAACCTTTCTTCTTATAAACCCTAGATCCCATATTTTCTATTATGTTTCCAAACTCATTCTTCACAATGGTTATTCTGAGCTCATACTCCGATTGGTCTGTAACCCGCAGTGCATTTTTCCATAGAACTCTTATCTTCTGTAGGGAGTCTCCTAGATATAGAAATTGTAATATGCTATAGCAAAATGCCATCTTTTTTTTATAAATGCACAGATATTGAATTCATTAACTGAAAACACTTTTTCAAATGACGTTTCAATTTATACATTACCTTCCAATGATATCATGTGACAGAAGAAGAAGTTAATTCATTTGCATAAAGTTTCCATACAAGTATTGCCAGTCTAAACATTTAGCTGCCTGGTAATCAATCATTTCAATTGTTACTTGCAGGGACAATGTGAAGACATGGGTCACAATCACAGATTTTTCTTGCTCTATCAGCAGTATCATGCCTGGTCTTTAGAATGAGCAAAGTTTAGTAATAGTATGTTTCCTCTTTGTTAATAGTAATCACTAGCCTTTTTATTTCAATTACTTGGGAGGAATCTGAGCTGAATAAAGAGCCTGTTTGTGTTGTTTCTCATTTCTCATCAATACAGCTTGCTCTTTGTAAAGATATTGCTTCTGGGCCTATTGCCTTGAATAAGAATAGCTTCTCCGTTTATCTTTCGCTCACTAGTCTCTTTTGCATATTTCTTTTTTGTCCTTATACCTAGTTATGTACAAATTCTTTTTTTTTCCTGAATTTGCAATTATCAATAAGCTAACTGTTGTAGGTGTAGCTTTAAGGAGAGTAGATGCTGTGTACATTTTCAGCTTTCATTAAGCTTTTTTCCCCCAAGTGAATCCCTCTGGGCTTGGCAGCCATTCTAGCCTTGCTAACCTTATGAAAATAATGTTGCACTAGTTGACTGGCTTGGGATAAATTGTAGTCACTTTTCCTTGTATTATACTCTAGCACTCACCTATTTCTTTGAACTTGCAGCAAGTAAATGATTAACAGAAATCAGTCATTGCTTTTTTGGTACTGCAAATGTAGCAAACATTTTGTTGAGCTGCAATTTCTGCATGTGATGATAAGGAAAGTATGGTTTTACCGCAAGGAATCTTGAGTAGCGTTTAATAACAGCTAACAGGTATTCTTTGTTATGTATTAAGCCACAAATCTTAATTTCCATCTCAATCCACGACTCCTTCAGGAGTTCAAGCATGCTCATGGCTGACTGACATGTTCTATTCAACCATATCACTGCCAGCTAGCTTATAGACAGAACTTTATGGCTCTTTTTCTTGTCTGTACATGTGTGTGTGTGTGTGTGTGTGTGTGTGTGTGTGTGTGTGTGTGTGTGTGTGTGTGTGTGTGTGTGTGTCTTTAAAACATGGACCCATAAAGACCTACAGCAAGGGAGATGCATCAGGTTGGGTAGAAAAATGAAGGTAAAAGCTAGCTAGGACTGAAAAAAAACCCAAAGGGTATAGTTGTTTATTGTGAGAACAGAGGGTTTCTCTTTTAGGATGATTAAGATATTGAGGCAAATGATCCCTGATAACAGAATAAAAGAGGGACATAGATGTATGAGTAAATATGTAACGCATACTGATTCATATGTATGGCACCCTGTGTGAATGCATCTAGGCAGTTAAAAAATGCAAATTAATGCTCTCAATATTCTACACAAAATGTTGCTTTTCCTAATGAAATTGTGTGTGTGTGCAGTTATAATAAAGCCCCATAATGATCTATAATAGCGCAGATACATCATGATTTGTACAAAATTGAAATGTAACCTGGGTGGGATAGATGATTTTTGTTCTTAGAATGGTTAAGTTACTTAGCCATTTGTTCCTAATGAGAGACAGTATATGAAACATGGACTTGGATGGATAGAAACTGGTATCACAGATGAAGATTCAGAAGTACTGCATGATGAAACATGGACTTGGATCGATAGGAACGGGTGTCACATCTGAAGATTCATAATTTCAGCACGATGAAACATGGACTTGGATGGATAGGAACAGGTGTCACATATGAAGATTCGTAAGTACAGCACGATGAGTGAACGAGTCTAGACAGTTAATCAAAACAATATTGCTAGTATAAATGTTCCACACAAAATGCAACTTTTCAAGCAAAACACGGATTGTGTGTCTTTGTGCATGTACTTTTTGTGTATCTGTCAATAAAGTTTGTTTAAATGAACAAGGGCACAGATCTCTTAGATCAGTGGTATCACTATGAGTATATGAGGAAGTAAGCTTCAGATGGCATTTATAGCAGGTAATGCTGCTGACAGAATCAGTTATGGGCAATCATCTGACCTTGGGACAAAAAATACTCATGCAGTATTTGTTTTGTGTGATTAGTGACAAATAAGCGATGGGTAAGAATGAGTTTAAGTGGGTAGAATGAATTAAAGGGGACTATTTAACATGTATAGTAGTGAATGACCAGTTATTTCTGTAAAATCATATAAATAGAAAAAGTTGGTGGCATCATAATATAACCCACCCCATTCCCGTAAGCCCTACCACCTCAGTTGTATCCTGCCCATTTGCCTTGAAGTAGCTAGCTGCCACTGCTGTTGTTTAACAATGTGAAAAACAACATTAGTACAAAAAGTGCAATTTCACATGTTGCAAATAATGAAATTTGTTTTTTCTATCTTCAGTGACTATAACCAGAATTGGATTTTTGTCAGGTATTTCAGAGTAAATATTTTTCCTGACTTTGATCTTAGAAACTAATATTTATATTAAGCCAAAGGTTCATCTCCAGTTGAAGAATTGAAAACTACAGAAAAAATATTTAGTTTTTTTTATGGATAAATAGTAAAAACTCCAAACAACTATCATCTAAAATAACTTTAAACTTATTAAAGTGAATTATTTTGTTTCTCCTGCAATGGCTAGAATGAATTCTCTGCTATCAATATGTTTTAAAATGCCAGTAAAATAAAAAGAAGAGTACATTTCCCAAATGTCAGTTGAAATCTTCAATTCATCAATGCATAGCATAGCAGGAATCTCTGTGCTGACATATGACAACATCCCAAACCTTGCATATAAAAAATACATTTACTTTCAAAAGGTAACAGCATTAGATCTTAGCATTTAAAATCTTTTTGGCAGGGGGGTGATTTGCCAGCAAATGAAAGACACAGCAACTGAAATTATTCAACTAATAGCTAAGTTGAGACAGCTCTAAATAATACATATACTTGATTCCAGCAAAATACATTTAAGTTAATTTATTTTGGCACAAGATAAAAACAGAGATTAAACTGACAACTAATAGAATCATGTGACAGACAGCATGAAAAGACACACAGTGAAAAAAAGTTCACTTTCAGCCACAAATGATTTATTTTCTGGTATACAGTCATGTTAAGATATGTATACTACTACTACTTTTCTCTGCAAAGCATTTGTTTTTAATTATCTTTTATTCAGTTTTGTTAATTGGGTATATGCCTTGTCAATTAATTGCTTCAAATAGTGCAAATGACATTCCTGAGACAAAATTGCTATGATTGGTAATTACTGTTCATATAGAAACTGTCTTATTATTTGCCTCACTCAATGAATTTTTGTATGGCCACTGCCTGTTAACTGCTGTATATCTGCAGAAGAGGCAGGAATTCTAGCTAGACATCCTTGGCCAGTAGACAAATCTGATATGTACAATTTAATTCATTTATCAAATATTCCAGGGACTTGGGGCGGCTGCAGTGGTGCAACGGTTAGCATTGCCACCTCACAGCAAGAGGTTCTCAGGTTCAATCCTTAGCTGGGGTGCCTTCTGTGTGGAGTCTGCATGTTCTCCCTGTGGTTGCATGGGTTTCCTCCAGGTGCTCCGGTTTCCACCCACATCCGTAAGACATGTTGTAGGTGGACTGGACACTCTAAATTGGCCCTAGGTGTGTGTGTGCCTTCTGTAGAAGGTTGGATGCTGGGCTGGCAACTCGACACTGTAAAACTCTACTGCCAATCATGAGCAGAAAGGTGATCCACTGTGGTGACCCCTAACCAGGAAATGCCAGAAGAAGAATCAAAAGTTCCAGGGACTTATTTGATCATTGCGTGCTTTGTCTAATGCTCATATATACTGACATGCATATAAAGCTAGCTTTTTCCTAAACTGTACCCTAATCTGTTGCAATACTTAAAAATGTAAACATAATTTTTCTGTAAATACGAACAAGGATCATGTTCATGATCTTTCTTGTCGACTTGTGACTTCGTTAATGACAAGCTATGTTGTGTCGCACAATACCAAAAGCATTACATGGAAAGTGCACTAAGATAACTGTAAGACATAATGCTCTTCTTTGTGAAACTTGGTCATATGTTATTAAAACTGACAAGATGATATTTTCAAAGGGAGCCTAAAAGGAAATCTGTGCTCACAATCTGCCTGTATCTATCTGAAGAGAAGAATAGTCTTTAAATATTTTCCCCAGATCGTCTCGTCTCTCTGCAATCACTAGGTGTTACTTCCCGTGGGACACTGATTGTGTTTCTTCTTCAAGTCCCCAGCAGTTTCTAGTGGCTGTTATAAAGCCTTACAGCAGAGTAGGCAAAGTACTGCCAGAGGAGAAGGCCTCGCAGTGACCATCATTACATTTCAGTTAGCCACATAGATTGTCTAGTGCACCATCACTTTCTAGCAGCTATTATAAAACCTTATAGCAGGGTAAACAAAAAGTATTTCCAAGGGAGAAAAACTGTCGGTGACCTCTCTAATTTCAGATAGCCAGGCAGACTTAATACAATGACAGCAACTTCTTGTAAATGAAAGACAAACTAATAGCATCATTTGTAGTACTATTTCAATACATAAGGTAAACTTCCTGGAATTACTACAGTTTGCCATACTTTCTGGTTATGCAAATACCCTCTGCCTGTTTTTAACTTAAAAATCAATATCTGTGATAAAATATTATTTTGAGTTAAGCTGACTGCTATTTAAATCTGCCTCAGATCAGTTTTCCTCTTTCCATTCAAGAAGAAACTTTGCATGTCACAACACATTTTTTTATGTAACTTGCTTTTAGTGAGTAGATCAGGTGGCAAGCATAATTTTGTATTGTTGATGTAAATGACAGCTTTGTTTCTACCAAGATTTCATCTGTCACTAAAGATGAAAATTGTTTACTCAGATAACGCGATAAAGATATGAAGATTCAAATAAGAATTTATAACTATACTACATCTGTCAGTAATTTGAAACTTATTCCCCTATAACCTTTAGCACTACATTAGCATTTTTCTAGGAGCGCAGTTCTACCGTTATTTTAAGGTTACTATAATTTGGTAAGCCACTAAGGTTTACATGGCTCATATAAATCGGACAAATCTTAACATTGTATTGGCATGTACTGATTGTTGCAGCATTAATCTTAAACCAGATTTCACTACAGAAGGGTTATTTTAGGTTAATTTGCACCTGGTTGTAACTTGGTACTTTCAAGCAATGCTATAAAGCAAATCAGCAGTTCTAAGTTTGTTCTATTTTTTTCATTAAGAATTTTATATAACAGATACATGCTATCACATCTTACAAGAATCATACAATTGCCATAAAATACTCTGGATTGCTAGTCCTTGTAGTTCCACTGGTATTTTATGTTATTACTTGTAATCTTGTTAGCAGTCTGTGACGGTGTTGCTGCAGTAGTGTTGTCGCCTCACACTTAGAAGTTACACATTCGACTCTCAGTTTGAGCATCTTCTGTGTGTCGACATGCGTGAATGGGCGTTCCTTCATTGAAGGTTGTGCGTTAGGCCCGGCAAGCCAGCACGTAAAAATCTACTGCCAATCATTAGCGGAGTGGAGTTCCGCTGTGGCGACCCCTAACCGGGAAAAGCCGAAAGAAGACTTGTAGTCTTCTTAGCATATAATAAAATTATTAATATATTTTTTTGTATCGGTTTATACGGAGAGAGAGGGAGGGAACAAACTGTGGCCCATACTAGGGTTGCCACCTTTTCAAATGCCCAAAGTGGGAAATGTTCTGTAGAAATTACAGATTTCCCAGGACAAAACATACCTACAGCCGTGCATAGAACAGAACTTTACTTTCTTGCACAAATAAAAGATTATTCTAGTAACATTTGAACTGCTTATGCTACTTCACATAACATATAGAAGTGTCATATATATAGAATAACTGTTTTATGCAACTATTAAAGAAACTTAGGATATAATTTTGTCCTGTAATCTCAGGACATTTGCTATGTCTTGATTATTTTAGCAGGACACAACTGCCTAAAGAGGGACTGTCCCTCGCAAAGTGGGACAGGTGGTAACCCTAGCCTATACAAGTACAGCTTCACTTTGCAGAAGAAGGATGCCATTACTGCTTTCTTAAATGCACCCAACAATATTAAAACAGTGACTGAACGTAATAGTCTTAACTATTTGAGATAATTTGCAGCAGTCGAGGACACCGGGAGCTTCTTTGTAATCTTAACGTTCCTTCCTTGCTAACAATCTAACATGGTTCTTTTTCAACGGTATTTAGCCCTATATTATGTTACTGTTTACACAATGATGTAAACAACATATTGCACATATGTATATGATTAAGGTTTTAACTGAATGCAATCAACAGTCAGACCTGTCCTATCTTATGAAGTATAAGCTCATTCAATAAACACTTAATAAAACGCAATCCCTCACAATACTTCAGAAAACAGGTACTGCGTAAAACACCACTCTAAACACCAGTAATAATTGTAATACTTTTGTTCTTTTTACTGTTAGAACTTCTTCAGAAATAAAGCATGTTACAATGATGTCATTACAAGAAGCAGCAAATCACTTTCTAATAAGGTAAAACCCCTAAATAAATAGTTGATTGTAAATGCAATTAAAATAAATGGTCAATTTTATAAAAAAATAATAACATGAGAAATAGTAGAAATTAAAGAACTACAGAAAACTAAAACACTATTAAATCACTTTATACAATTTTATACTTTAATAACTCTTTACTGAAATGGTCCCAACCCCTCAACATAATATGTCTACAAATTCTGTAACGAAAAGGGAAGATACACGGAATTTGGTATCTATTGCTTCTTCATTCGTAAACAGTGACTTGCCTACCACTTCCTTGGCTAGTCATTTTTCCCAAGGACCAATGACCAAAGATTTTACAATGATAAGAGGAACCAAAGTGTCTCAGGACAAGAATCAGGAAACGAGAAAAAGTCATTGATTTGCAAATGGAGTATTTTCAACCTAAGTGATAGGAACTTTACCAAAACTGAACTTAAGGTACTGTCTGGGTTTTACTTTCGTACTGACAATGTACAAGGTGAAATAATGTGATAACCAGTGACATACAGGATGGAGCCATTTAAGAGACAAAGGTAACATTCTTGTACATACAATTGAAATAGCAAGGCCATGGTTAATAGAAAATGACCGCATAGTGGTATTGAAATGAGTAACATTACGGCAATGAGACCAATTGTAAATACAAAAGTAGGTAAAAAAAAGTGGAATGATTCAAAGAGTTAAGAACTGTAGTTTGAATTACATTGGGCACAGAATTTAAACACCATCATGTTTTGGTGAACAGAGACAGAGACTGCAGTAATATGGTAGAAGTAACATCTGTATTTATTGAACAGTATATGCTAGTGATCATGCTCACTGACAGTGTCCATGATGGTGTGCATCATGGCTCTGTGTACTGTGTAGGGATCCAACCACATCTAAAATACCATCATCTCTACAACAAGCACATAACTGAAGACTATTGTGTACAGTGAAATACCATAAGGGAGCTTGTAAACATGTTATCCTTACATGGAATCTCATCTGGTGCATGAAATACTGATTCTTTTGGACATTATTGTATGTGTTGCATTGAACACCACTACTAAGGGACTTTTCTGCAGCCATCAGGACAGGGTGGGGATGACATAGATACCACTATGTGTACATTTTATGGAAAAAAAACAAACAAACATTTATTTGACATTCTAAGGACCACTGACTCCACTCACATCATAAGTAAGGCCCTGTCTGGGCCACATACACACCAATATTTAACCAAAAGCATTTGACTCTATCACTGTCAGGTGGTGTTCAATGCAAAGGATATTGTATACAGTATTTCAGTGTGCCATCCGGGCATTTGCCATGGTTTTCACATCTGGCAAGTCAGATCTATACCAGTGATTTGTATGGATGACATCACACAGGCACCTCTTATTGGTGATTCCAGATATACCATGGGGCCACAGCATATGACGCCGAAATGCAAAACACAGAACATGGAAGAGGAAATATACATCACAGCACTGTCATAGACCTCCAACATTATTAAGAGTGAGTCTGGATTATTGAAAGATCCCTTCTTCTGCCTAGATTCCACCGATGGTATGTTCCAGTAAAATTCAGAGACCTACAGCAAGATATTTGCTGTCTCTGTAACATTGCACAATGTGGTGATCTGTAGACAGCTAGACCATTGTTTTTTAATCAGATGACCAGACATATTGGTGATGCTACTTGAGAAGCTATCAGAGGAAATGGATGCAGGGAAAATCATGAGAGGCAGATTATGCTGTGGCACTGCCAAACAGGTGGCATCTGGTCCAAATCTATAGTCTACAAATGAAAACAAGAAAGACTAAAGCTGATGCTTGCCATATGCTGCCCACAGCATTGATTGGCCATGTGACATTACTTATCCATGTAGCAGCAGTGAGAGAAAGGCGCAGTTGTAATCATTTGCAAAGGTGGGGAGTGGCACAGTGCAGGGATCAATAACAGGCACATGGCTGAAAGGGAGAATAAGGATGTAGAAAGGAATGAGTAGCATGGCTAGGTGACTGGGGGAGTGATGTATAATGTGCAAGGATGGAGTGGTGCTTCTTAAGGGCAATAATGTACAGATATAATGGCTACTTGCTTAGTATGTGTTCCAGTGAACAGCACCCCTGCAGATGTGGTTGCCACAGGTGTTGTAGGCCCTCAGGAATGAGTGGCATAGACAGTCAACATCCATGGCTATAGTTGTATCCTCTCTGAATGCATGACATGGGCACCATCACCTTGTTTGCAGGGATAAAGATGAACTGCAAAACAGCAAGCACATCACATAAACTAAGACTTTGTGGACCCCCCCCCCATCCATAGCACACCAAGCTCACCAGTAGTAGGTGATGAGGAGGAAGTAACAGTAAGTGACCTTGAACTGTCTCTCCCTTGGAATGCAGTTACAGTGGAGAGAGATGATCATCAGCCATGGGTACAGTATCAGCCCTGATGTGTGAAGGCAGATAGCTCCATGGAGGAACTTGAAACACCAAGGGTTCTGTCCAACATCACAGTCAGTTGATCCAAGCATTGCATGCCTTCATATATGTCAGCCCTACCATAACAGTAGTGTTACTTGGCTGTGCCTGGATGACTGCCCTGCATATGCATATCCATTTTAAAAGCCCAATGTGACATCCATTTGGGATAATAAGCTGAAGCCACAGCTTTGACGGTCACCAGCCCACCAGTACTAACCACTAACCACTATATTCATGTTCTGTTATGGAACCACTACCCACTACTTGTGGCAGTGTAAGGGGTGGGCATGGCATGGTCTTCTAGGGGCTTTGGTTGTACAGTCAACAGTGCTGTGCCACTGAATGTGGGTGGTAGTGTGCCTTCTACAGTCATCACTGCCAACAATGGCATTATGACTTCAGACTGTACAGGAGTTAAGGCTGCCATCATCAGCAGGCTCTGATGCAACACTGATATCATACATGCCCTACTCCACAGTGGAGAACCCCATGAACATAGCATCTGTGCAAGCAATATATAAATATTAGTGTGCAACACTGTTAACACATAGCAATCCATCATCTCAGTGTTGCCGCTACAATACAGATAAAAATGTATGCATAGAGTGTAAACAAGCATAACTTGCATTGCATGCCTGCTTGTCAGTATCCCATATGTGCTTGTAGGGGAGATATGACAATGTTTAACATTTATGCATTTATAGCACTGATGTACCACTTCAATCTGTTAGTGACATATGGAAAGACCAGTAAGGTGCAGTGGTGACAGAGACACAAGATGATGCATCCAGTTCTGCACACACAACCAGCCCTCCACCAGGTAAGGTAGTCCTTTCACTTTCTGCAGAAAGGAATATCGGGAACTCCTCCATGCCATTGAGGGTAGTCTGCAATTGAAAACATTTATCTGTGGCCACCCTCTTCCATGCAATGGTTTAGGCCATATGCATAACCCCATGATAGATCTGTTGTGCCTATCTTTTGTAGTAATTGAATGTGATAATATCCATAATCAGCTTATACCACATATACCAGAAGGCCCAGTCAAGTTGGCACTTTGCTTAGAATCTGCTGTCCATCCTTAAAAAAGCCCACAGTAACACATCAGTCTCTCCCTGGGAAAAGTTCTTGAGACATTTCTGCTACATTTGGAAACATGTATGTTCCTAAAAATGTGGATATTCATGCATAATCAGTGAACAGATACAAATATTTGTAACACCATCACTTTTGCTCATGCACAAATGTGGCACATGTGTCTGCAAAAGGTGTCACATCAGTTATACTACTGTATTAAAAGCGACAACCCCATTGCAGTCCAGCAGAGCAGCATGAGACTGACTTTGTTTTCATATGCACCCTGCCATCAGCCTAAATTGACATCTTACCAAAATGCAGAACCAATATGTGCCTCACATACTGAAACACAGTCTGGTCAGTTACCAAGGGTGTCTCATCCATTTCACTTCACTCCCCTCCATTCCTTATGTACAGTGCCTGAACTGTTATTGCATAGTCTGTGTATTTCAACCCACTAATGGAGTAATTTAGGCAGCACAATGAGCACTAAAAGTCAGTGGCTGTTTATATCACACAGTTTGGGGTTTGCTGGAAGACAGTCATGCTAATAAGGCAACTTAAGTTAAATGCCTCTGAATCTCACATTTAGCACAATGTGTGGCAGCCCTTTAATGCACAGTGGGGCTTATGCCTTCCTATGTGCATACACTGAAGACTGTAAAATTATTTGTGCATGTTGGTTCATCTCCCTGACCTTGAAAAGGCAGCAGATGTCTTGTGATTTGGTCTAAGGCCCAAAACGGTACCACGCCCCTTGCAATGTCCTGACTGATACTGCATCAGCAAGTTCGTGTTAATTAAATGGATACATACAGGCTCAATATTTTTGTGGTCCTTATGCCTGTTTCCTGCTTCTTGCTGAAATCAGTTTATTTCCATGGTATTGGGCTACATCACTTTGCCATTTTAATCAATGATGCACATCACTTTCTTCCTGAGATGTGCATTCCCATGGATCTTCTACCATTTTTCTTCTAGTATCAAACTGTGAAGTGGCTATTGTTTCTGGAGGTGATGAATTTGGGAAGGGTCCCTGCATTGGCACCACTGTGAGTGCCTGCTTGGGGACTTGTATGGGGGACTCCCAGCATGATTTGGATGCTTTCCTTTCTACCCTTTTTTGTAGTATGGCTTCCAGCATACCCTTCCTTCAGTAGACTAGAAAGATACTACTTCTGAAGACTCAGAAACTCAAAGAAAGTACATTTATAGACACAATATTTGTATTGAAGTTTCTCATGTTTCGTCTTCTGTTCTGCTTTACTGATGTGTACTAACCTTAACCAAATTTCAGTCCCTGCCCCTGTCACTAATCTCATCCTTTGACCCAAACTCCAAACCTGCATATTTCCTTAGAAAAAAAACTGTTTTCATAACAGTACCACTAATCAACATACTTGGACACAACACCCAACCATTACATACAGGCAGTACACCAAAATTATCCCCTTACCTAACCCTTACTCTAACCCTAATATGCAGACAGTTACAAATACAATCTTTTCCTAATGCTGAAATTTTCAGCATATCAAAACATTTCAGCATTCACACATACACACACACACACACACACACACACACACACACACGCACACACGCACACGCACACACACACACACACACACACACACACACACACACACACACACACACACACACGCACACACACACACACACACACACACACACACACACACACACACACACACACACACACACACAGACACATACACACACATCTACACCCAAAGTATATCACATCAATATAAATGAATTTGGCAATCCCCACAATAGGCAAAAAAGAAAGGAGGGAATAAAGAAAGAAAGAAAGAAAACCTCCTCAAACTGAATTTATAGTAATCCCTTTTTCTATAGAGTCACAGAGATATGCAGCTACTTGTGGATGGGGTTGATATGACCATACTATAATGGGCAGTTGTGGAGTGTAAATAGCTTTCTGTGCTAGGAATGTGACATACCTATTTACAATATACATGTGAAAAAATATACAACGTTGTCCAAAAAAAAGTGCCCACAAAAAGCATCATGGTGAAAGTATCGCCATCTAGTTAGATACATTTTCAAAGAAAGACTTTATTTATTTTATTTATTTATTTTATTTTATTTTACATTTGTTAACCGGGCTAGTCTAACTGGATATATTTCTATTTTCAGCAGAGGCCTGGGGAGAAAAGCTCCACATAGAGACAAATAGTTACATAATACAGAAAAGAATAATATGAAGAGATAAATAAGTTTACAATACTACACTCTACGAGTTTAATACATAATGTGTACATGATTCAAAGTTAAATTAAACAATTTGGAGAAGAAAAGATAATTGGCAGGCAAACAAAGAAAAGACATTCAAACTTAAAATTCTATTATCTACTAGAAAAGAGTACAGAAGGCAGGACATCCTTTGTAGTGAAGGTAGTGTCATGGTAAAAAAGCATTGAGAAAGGTGGTAGGCTACCAGGGGAAGGGAGTGGGAATGAAAGGAGGTAGAGCAAGTTTAATCAGGGTTAAAGCAAGAGCATAACCAGTGTTTTTTAAGGTATAATTTGAGTTTTTGCTTAAAGAGAGCCAGGGATGGAATGGAAGTAAGTTCAATAGGAAGATGATTCCAGTACTTACCAATGGTGTTGGAAAAAAGGGAGGCACCAGCACAGTTATTAGTTTTAGTTAGGGATACTAGAAGTTTATTTGAGGAGCGAAGTGAATTGAGGTTGGTATAAGGAGTAAAGAGGTTGGATAGTATTGGAGTATTATTGGGATGGTAGAAAATCCTATGGACAAACGTAAGTTGGGAAAGAAGCAACGAGTTTTCAAGTTCAAGCCAGTGAAGTTGTTGTAGGTTTAGACAGTGATGAGTTCTAAATTGATTTCCGGTAACAAATCTAGCTATACTATTATAAGTGTTAGACAGTTTAGATAGATTATTTTTCTTTAGGTTAGTATAAATGGGTGATGCATAGAAAAGAGTGGAGGTCAGATGAGAGTGGGCAAGTGTAGCTTTGGCTGTAGGAGTTAAGAACATTCTGATTCTGTATAAGGAGCCCAGCTTTCTGTTTACAGTTTTAATAGTATTATTAATGTGATTATCAAAGGTAAGGCAGTTATCTATCGTGACACCTAGCAGCTTGGTGGTAGAATCAGGTGATATAAGGGTACCATTACTGGAGGAAATAGAAAATTCTAAAGGGGGGGACTTAATAGTCGGCTTAAATAGGAGGAGTTTGTTTTTTTTAGCATTCAAAAGCAGGCATCGTTTTAAGAACCAAGACTCTACAGTGTTAAATACATTTTGTGTAGTTGTTTGTAGTTCAGAGATTGTTTTAGCAAAACAAATAAGTGTGGAATCATCAGCATATTGTATGCATGTGGCCTGGGGTATAGCTACCTGAAGGTCATTTATGAAAAGGGAGAAAAGAAGCGGGCCAAGAATAGAGCCTTGGGGGACACCAAGAGAGATCGGTAAGAGAGAAGAGAGTTTGTTATCCCAGAGGACTGCCTGTCTTCTGTTATTGAGGTAGGAAGTAAACCATTGAATAGACTTGGGTTCTAAAGACAGAGATTTCAGTATTTTTTATGAGTAGGGGATGATTAACCATATCAAAAGCTTTGGAGAGGTCTAAAAATAGAGCTGATGATAAAGTATTGTTGTTACGGTTTTTACTGATGCAGTCAGTGAAGGAAAGGAGAGCGGTGGTAGTACTATGAAATGGTCTAAAGCCATGTTGGCAATTAGTTTGTATGTTATGTTTAGTTAGGTGGTTCATTAGCTGAAAGTGTACACATTTTTCCATAATTTTTGCTAGTGGTGACAAGAGTGCTATGGGCCTATAATTAGAGTACTCAGTCGAGCTACCTCCCTTGTGTAAGGGGATAACATAAGAGATTTTCCAGATATCAGGGATGGTTTCTTCACTAATAGTTCTGTTTATAAGGATAGATATAGGATAGGCTATTTAATTTGCTGCTTTTTGAAGAAATTCGGATGGTAGCTGGTCAGCAGAGGGAGTGCAAGGTTTAAGTTTTTGGATACATTTTTGTATAAAGGTGGTAGGGATGGGTTGTAGTTTAAAGGTAGTACAATTGAAAGATGAGAGATCAGGGATGCTAGAATAATCAATGGAAAGGTGAGCAGCCAGAGAGTTAATAGTGTCAATAAAGAAGGAATTAAAGGCATTGGCAGTTTCATGGGCTGAATTACTGTCTGACCTGGAGTATCAGTGAGGGGTTTTCTATAATGTAATCAGGGATGTAGTTCCAAATAATGGGGAGTATCCCTGACAGGAATCTTCACAGATGTGTACATGTTACATAGTATACCTTAAACACAGCTTGCATATATAGGTAGTTCTCCACAGAATAATAACCATGTGGAACATACAACCACTGAAATGTGCATTAATCACCCTTGCACTATCAGTGCCTGCTCTGAGAGGTAAGATATCACTGCCAGGATTAGAACACACAGCCATGTACACATTCATCACAGTAACATACCACTAAGCTACCTGAGGTGTACCAATGGCAGTCGTGTATACTGACAGGATAAAACACAAAAGGTAGGAATGTGCTGAAATAGGACAAACTGGCATGTGCACAATGAAAGGTGCATATTATATATATATATATATATATATATATATATATATATATATATATATATATATATATATATATATATATATATATATATATATATATATATATATATATGTATATATATATATATATATATGTATATATATAATATATATATATATATATATATATATATATATATATATATATATATATACATCATATATATATATATATATACATCATATATATATATATATATATATATATATATATATATATATACATATACAGAGAGAGAGAGAGAGAGAGAGAGAGAGAGAGATGTCGATATATGGGGATATACATATATATGTAGATATATAGATAGGTTAACAACATCTACATAACCATGGAGGTACATATAAATGGGATACCTACCACATACAGACTGCTTTACATACTGACGCACGTAATCCGGAGGCTTAAGGTCCGAAAGAACACAGTACCGAAACACCAGATGCACAAAGTGTAATCTCACGATGTTAATGGACAGTTAGTCAGTGCTTCTGGTGTTGCGGTTTGGGTAGGTTAATGTGTGTACGTGTGTTTCTTAGGGCTGTAGTGTGTGTAAGTGTGTGTTCTGTGTGTGGTGTGTGTTCTTGCGGGTCTGTAATATGTGGTTGTGGGTTAGCTTTGTGCATCTGTTTGCGCGACCTAGGATGTAGAATATTAAAGTAGGGGGTGGTGTGGGGGGTACAGACACCTACATGTGGGGTGTAGGGGGGCTTGGCCACCTGCTCATATGTAGTGTAGGATGGTTTGTTTGAATGTGTTGGGTAGCAGTGTGTCTGTGTGTGCATGTGTGTGTTCCATGTTCGTGTTACCTTCACGAGTTACTGTCGATGTCAGTAATGTGGGGTATGGGAGTCTGTTCCCGGGACTGTGTGCGTCGGAACAATGTGGTTTCAGGATTCCATAGGTCTCCCATATACAACGGTTGAAGTGCCACATATGTGTATAACATAGACCATAGCAATCACACATTCCGCCACTACCAACCTTTATGAACAAAGGATATGGAGAGTATATGCCTATACACTATTAGAAATATGTGCTATGGACATGAGCCAATGATAGTGCTACCACCAGTTCCACTTTGTGAGGGACACTCCCTCTTTGGGCAGTTGTGTCCTGATGAAATATATTAAACATGGCAAATGTCCTGGGATTGTAGGACATAATTATGTCCCATATGTACTGTAATGGTTGCATATAATAGTTATTTCTGTATCTAAAGTACCTACATGGTACAGGAAACAGGATAAGTTACTAAACTGCTACAAGAATACGCTTATAATTAGGCAAGAAAGGAAAGTTCTATCCCTTGTACTGACCGTGGGTTTGTGTTGGCCTGTAACATCAGATGTGTGTCCCGAAAAGGACCCACTATGGACATATGAAAAGGTGGCAACCCTAGCCAAAGAGGGTCAGAAACAAACACATCTACAATGACTGAAAATACCTATGAAAGAAATACACAACTATCATGTAGCAACATGTTATTACATTCAGATGTATTACTGAAGGGATTCAAGGGCTAACATCACCTGCATGCAATACAGGAACCACATAACAGTGCCTTAATGAATCAGCCTGCAGTTACCATTGTATTAGTCCACAAAAGGATAGGTGTTCAAATAGGGAAGGAACCCTCACGCACATAGCGATTATGTATAAAAGCAGTTCCTACACACCTGCATTTGCTAAGCACACCCACCATCACCCCCACACCCAAACATATTACAATACAAACTGTAATAACATCACAAATCATTCACACACTGTACGACATCTGCAGAATCCTTAACATACCTTGCCAGAGACACACTAACATGGCCCTATGTGAAATAGCTGCTGTTATACAATGGAACAGCTGCTGATGTAATAGGGTTTGTTTGCACTAATCCTGTTTCAGATGGTTGTGTGTACACTGGGATTTGTTAGCAATTAGTATTTAACAGCACAGTATGCTACACTTGTACACCAAATCAAAGATGTCTGGTGAGCACACTGTACACCACATAACAGTTCATACATAGCCATATGGCCTTGAGCTGGCCAAACATCCTTGTCGGCCTTAAACATCTGCAGAAGTATCGGGTACAAACAAACCCTGCATAAGTAGCACTGTTCCAAAATATAATAGCTGTACTCACATGTAGAACTAAATTGTCTAGCCATTACACACAGTCCATGGGAGTCATGAATCTAATATATCTCTGTGTGTCTCCATATAGCTGTTGAAATATATCGCAATAACACATCTAGGCTGTCTCCCTCGAAAGTAAGGCAAACGGACAACGCCCAAAATGAGTACTCACTTATACACCACTGTTGCCATGGATTCGGCTAATGGAGTAGCTGCACAGCTGATGTGCATCCAATTAACTACTTTGGAACAGCAATTGGTGGACAGGATACAACATGTTACCGATATGAAACTAGAAAAGGATATGTTATCTCACATTCAAACCATCCGTATATACCAGCGGAACGTTACAAAGAACATTGAAACACAAACCGAAAAGGATTGAATCAACTGTTAATGACACCTCGGGTTACTAATAAGGTATGTAGAACAGTCAGTATGTCTGTGTATGTAGTACTATTCTGTAGCATTTAAAGTGCACACAATCCATATAGTGGAAACAGTTATCTTGTAGTGATGTATTGTTGAGCATAGTAACACTTGTAGTATTTGTGTGTACAGCTGTAGGTCACAAGGTAAACACTGCATACACCACAAGGGATGCTATATAAGGGCTTTGAACAGAAATACTCCTCACCAGCCGACGTCAGTGTCAGAGCTGGTCCAACAAGTATGTGCTATAACAGGGGATAGTATATGTTGATATATTGTAACTATAGCCATATGTATGGGTGTAATACAGAGAATAACATGTGGAAGGTTGGGCCACTGTCCAAGTATGTTTTGCATTATGGGATATTGTGCCAATAACTGTGTAATGTACAGTATTGTAGGCAGATATGTATTACAAGCTACATAGCATTACTGAAATGGTAGACAAACATTAGTTATGTCAATTGGCATTTACAATACACAATAACAGGATACATATGTCTTTTAGTGAGCCGACAGTTTATCAGCACGATAGCAAAGTAAAATGGAAGAGCTATTCAACTATCCATTCACATAAGACCTGTACTATGTGCAAAGGTAGGTACTAGGCTGTCTTTCCAAGGGTATCTGTAAGCCTAGCTAGAGTGTGTTGCCTTTCGCCACCCCCATAGGTTGGTTCCCTGTGCCTCTAAACGGCAGAGCCAATAGTTCCTTGTGCCTCTATCCAGCAGAGCCACTGCAGTGATCCCCGGGGTACATGCCTGTCTCCCATCCACACGTCAAGGTTTCACTTGAAGAGTGCTCATGAGGGGCCCTGCTTGATGTACATTGGAATCACGTTCCAAAGCATAGCGAGTGTCCATGTCAGGAATCTATTAGTCCAGCACGTCCTACTCATCGTTGTGGTTAGGTGTATATCCCTAGAGCATATGGCTCTCAGGGGCTTCTGCTTAGGTGGAGCATATCCAGCAATACAGGGTTGGACATGGGCCTTGTATGTCAAGCAGAGATCACCTGTGAGTATGCGGTATGCAACTGAGTACAGAGTTTCGTAAGTTGGGCTGCATAGGTCATCTGTTTGAGGTCAGTAATCCTCTTGGTGTGGTACTGGTGTAGTCTTCCAAGCTGTTGCAGTTGTCTTGTAAGGTATATCCCAAATGGGTGTTGTATCCTTTAATGGGTCTGATATGACAAGTCTAGAGTCACAATGGCCCCTCTGATCTGGATGCGAACCCATTAGAGATTAGGGAGGCCTTGTAGAAGGATATTCTAACCACCTTGTCATTATGGGTATCGAAGGAGAGATTGCTATCTACTGGTGTTTCTGGATCCCATTTTACCTTTTCTGTATGTAGGGGACTAGCACCTATGTGGTAGTCCGTGGGTAATTAGTTATATCCAAAGGGGATTACTATGCACTTTTAAGAATTCAGCTTGACGCCATGATATTAACACCAGGTATCCGTCTCAGTGCAACCCTTCCAGAGGGTGTCTGTAACAGCTGGGGAAACAATTATGTCTCCTAGTTTGCAGTCGTCTGCAAACCTTTTCAGCCAAAGCCCTCCTGTGCTTGTCTGTACATCAGAAAAGTATATACCAAACATGAGGGGTCCTAGGACTGAGCCCTGAGGGATGGCGGTTGTAACTGGTATACAGTCGGACCTAGGGTATGCAACTCCCACTGTGTGCGTTCTGTCCGTGAGCCACTTTGCAAACCATCACATGACGTAGGGGTTAATGTTCAGGCGGATGGGTATGTTGATAATACCAGAAGGAGGAATGGTGTTGAAAGCCTATGAGAGATCTAGGTAGGCTGTGTGGACATCCTTACCCTCATCTAATGCCTTGGTAACTGTCTCAAAGAAGTCCACCAGGTATAGGAGGCATGGTCCGGCCTTAACAATGCCAAACAGGGAGGAGTCAAAGGTTGGGAGGTACCCAATGTCTCTGTGACAGGAATCCATGATGTGCACCATAGCCTTACAGACCAGGCTAGTCAGACCTATAGGGAATAGGTCCCGTGGTCCGTTGTGGCATCACCTTTGTGGAGTGGGATAACTGTTGCTGTGCACCATTCAGGGGGTGCTATGCCCGATGTGAGGCTATTATTGAACATGGTGCATAGGTGAGGAGACAGTACGATCTGAAGTTCATGTAAAACACAGCCTGAGATGTTGTCCGGTCTCATGGATGCTGTGATATTGCCTTTAGACTGTGCAGCTTTGAGAGGGATCTGCCAGGATGCTGCCAATATCAATTGTTTCTTTAATGTTCATGCCTTTGTGCTGTAGCTCAGAGCAGATCTGGTTCTTGACATCGAGATATGTGACATAGCTATAGAATGCTTTGTGGTTGGTGTTGGTATTAGTTGCGTTATAGTTTTCGTAGCTAGCTTTGGAGAATCTTATAAGGGATCTCACCTTCTTACTGAGGCTGGCCAGGGATCTCCTCCACGCATGGTATTGTACTCTCGTTTGCAACAGTGTCTTCCTCCTGTAGTACAATATTTTTTGTGGCAGGGGACCACCAGATTGGTTTAGTTAATTATGAGTATAATGTCCTGTTTCTGTTTGGGATAGCACAAGCCATGCACTCCTGTAAGTGCTTATAAAGTGCATTTGTGTAGGATTCAGCAGTTGTAACAGTACTGTTCATCTGCATGGGTGTCATGACGTCCACCATATCTGTCTTAAGAAGCATGTAGTTGGCCTTGTAGACATATTATACTGTGCGTCCTTTAATGGGGGGGTAGGTGCGAGATGTGGATATCAATGGTGTTCAGCACATGGTCTGATCACACCAACGAGGAGTTGGCTTCACGAGTGGAGCACCAGTCACTCATGTTGGTAACGACTTGGTCTAGGATATTGTTGCCCCTGGTGGGTGTGTGGATATGTTGAGTCAGGGCATTGGTGTTTATGAATTACAGAAACCGTTGAGTGCATGAATAGTTTTCCCAGTTAATGGTGGGGTAGATTCAGTGAGGTTTATGTGATGAGTGTGGTGTTGTGTGACTGTATACCTTCTCCACATGACAGATAGGGTCAGGTCAGACAGACATTTAGCTGCAGTTTGGCTAGATGAGTGCATCTCTCTCAGGTTGTAGTGTTAGGTGGTAGGCGGAGAGGCTTGTCTGTGTACATGAGGCAATGTGTACATTGCCTCAAGATGTCCAGATTCATCAGATAGACAGGTGAGAGCACTGGCAGTTGACTCTTGGACATGTCTGAATATAGAACTACATTCACCTAGATAAGTGAGGAAAGTGACTACAAGAGCTACATTACTCTATGCAAGTGAGAAAAGTATATACAAAACCTGTTCACCCTTACCTGTAGGTGATGTTGAAGACTGAGTGCTATAGTAATTATTAGCTTACGTAGTGTTTACAAGTCCTGAACAAGTGCTTAACATGAATAAACAACCCAGATAGGGTCTTCGATAATATAAACACACTGCTCCTCCCCCCACCAGGTACACAAGCATATATCCATGTACACCACAGGGCCCCTGTATCCACAACTATGCAGGTACAAGCTGCACTCAGTCTGCATTGGACCTGCCCACATCACAGGTTGTATCATACACATATGGCAAAACAAGATGCTCTGCACGTATACATCATGTAAAACATAGCTCTATGTCAGGTCGTGTACACACTGAATGGTGCACACCAACAGGTATCACAACCCACAAAGGGGTAGACATCACTGATAATGGGAAGCACTGCACTACTACCCTGCTGAGTCTGGTCTGGAAGGCCATGAACCTTGATCACTTAAGTGATGTCAGCAGTACAGATGTAGATGACAGTATGGATGATGTCACACTGCATATCATAACCTTGCCAGGTCATAGGACATCATCACCCATACTGTGAACCACCTACACTTGGTATACTAGATGTACATTCCTATGTCACAGGAGTGTTTTGCAACAGGACTGTTGGCAGAACCAACACTACAGAAGGTGCCTGAATAATACGTGATCATCACATCAGTGGCAGCTACAGTATGTCAGGGTTAATGAATTCTATCCCCCCTCATTGTAGTCCATACCTCACAGACAAACAGAAGGCATCTGCCTATTGAAGTATGTGAATGACTATGACCTAGGAGCAATAGCTGACTCGCATTGTCACCCCTATGTTAATAACCCTGTACCCATGAACTGCCACCTAGGCAGCGGTCATCATAATGGCCACTTGTATGGGAGGGATGCAGCTGGACAGTTGTCTTTCCTGTGATAGCTACATCAACACACCTGTCAGGGAGTCATATGTGGCAACCCTAATAATGATAGGGTGCCATTCATGAATACAGAGATCATTGTCCAGCCATACAGAACACTCAAGTGACCCATATCAGATCACATATTTCCTTTAAGGGGTATTGGCCATGTGCAGATGGCCTACACCATCCTTCCCATTCCCCAACTCCACTATGTAGCATGATGCATACCCTGAATAAATGCATGTCCAACTCAGTGATGTCGGACATGCTACACGTACTCATCCTGATCTCAAACACATACGTCATGGACATTCACCTACCACATGTTGGACAGATACTTGCCCCATACACTTGACATATTCCTGCCATACTATGCATTCCTTTCCATCAAAGCTATACATCGCTCCCCTCTCAGACATGGTGTGATGACCACATGGTAACGCATGGTTTATGTAACATTAACCCTGTGGATCAGTAATGTGGCACTGCTCCACCTGGCCCCACAGACCTGCCTGTCAGCTACTGCCAGGTAACCTTTCATCCTAGATGCATACATGGACTGTACATGCTATAGTTGATATCCATCCCTGCAAATACCATCTGGCTAGCCAGTGTCCCCTGTGCATCACATGTGCAACACAGGTAATACATGGCAGGATGCTGAATCGCTGTACAGTGCCATGTAGATGTATATGGCAGAACACATACATGTATAACCTTATGTGAGCATGTCTGAGGGTCACAGGTCATGTCTGTTAAGGCAGTGTAAGTCCTTATATGTGAAATATACACTGCATCAAGGTCGACTGCATTAATGTGGACACATCCAGCCATGTGATGATAGGTAGGAACACCAGTACAGGCAAACAGACATGCCCACATCAAGACAGCAACCACATGGAGTATGAGCAATGTAATCAGGTGACACACGCACACACATATATGGTGATAATATCCACTCAATACTGAGTGTCACATGTGTGTGACACAAACATGTCAGTGTCATGTAGGTTTGCAAATACAACTATTTAAACTGAATTAATGTGATACACATGTATGTTCAGCTGTAGCTCTGTATGTCTCTCAGGTACTGTGACCTGTCTCCATCATTATGTCTTCCAGGTATGCCGCATGCAAGGCTTCCCCCTTTTACATGCTTGGTGGATGAGGCCTGCATCCCATACCTACTCGCCAATTATGACATCCTGTTCAGCCATGTGCCACAGGATGCACAGCAGTGGGATGCCTTGTGGATGGAACTTCGCAGGAGGGTTAATGATGTGGGTGGCCACAACAGCACATACCAGCTGGTGTGCAAACACTGTACAGACCTCATTAGATGGGCAAAACAGCATGCAAATGCAATCGCCAGAGAGCAAGGTGCAACAGGTGGTGGACCACCAACCCAGCCCCCACTCACACGTACCAAGGAGCTACTGGTCAACCTGGGTACACCTGCAGAACCACATCCACAAGCCTTAGCCGATATTGTGGAGGTGGGTGTCTCTCAACCAGTGAGCCTGGAGTTGCCTGGTAAGTCAGTACCGCACCTATAACAACTATATTCCATATAGCTACATGTGTCACTGTACAATATGTAATGTAACATCATATACAAGGCATGTATACACACATGCCGCATACTATAGTATGCTACTCTGTGTATGCACACATGTGCATACACCATAGTATAGTCTAATGTACTGGTGTATGTGTTATGCACATTTCTCCCTGTAGCCTTTATACATGGGTGGATTATGCTCATACTGCTGTTACTCCTATTTAGGTACCTCTGGCATTCCGCTGCGACAGCAGCCCATTGCAGGTAAGAATGCTATTATTTATCAGGAACTGTAATCCACAAATCTATCTGCCATGTGGCCATTCACAACATGTACACATAATGTATGGTCCTGTCACAATATACAGGTCGGACCTGCAATGCATCACAATGACTATCCATGTGCAACACTTGCAAACTATGTGAATCATCTCACCGACATGAATCCTCACAAACTTTATTGCCAGATGTGTTGACAGCTGTGCATACAATGGTGGAGGTGCTGTTCACTTTAGGAACGTAGAACAGATCTGATCTACAAATGTGGTGAATACAAACAGTGCTACACAGTGGGCTGGAGTATGGCCAGCACACAGGTTTCACCAGTGTGGATCATAGCCCTGCTATGAATGTCACACAATGTGATATGCTATCTTGACATGTCCATGACATTGACTGGCCTGGCTGCTACACTGCCTACCTAACCTGAAAACATATCCCACATACCACCCTTTATCTGCATAACCCTGTTGTCAGTGGAGCATATATGTCATATTGGACAACACAGACATGTGAAATAGATGTTCATCACAATAATTTGGACAACACATGTACACACATGGCCATGTAGGATGGCCAGAGACATGGAGCAACACACACATACAATAGACGTGTTGTGCTTGTGTGTACACCCTGTCATACAATGGCTACAAATGGTTCAGCCATGGCCTTTGTATAGTGGTCATAATGTAGATGTGGAACACTAGACATCCTACAGGCCTGTGCACATCTTGTGTAGGCGTAACATCAATCCACCACATAAGATGTGTTGAACATCTTGAGGGTGTTGCAACATGACAGCAGTCACCTGTACAGTATCCACATCAGGCCAGAGATACAGTACATTCCCGTTGCTGGTGATGGACATAAATGGCATACTAGCTCCTTGTGTGTGTGTGGTACACAGATGTCATGTAGGACATGGTGTACTGACGTGTTCGCCATGTCTGCCCATAGTTGCCAGGTTGCAACAATATGGTTGCAGATGTGCAGGGGTGTCATCCATATACCCATCAGTGACCCATGTCACAACTTCCACATCATGGTTTAGTGTGTATACACCTCAGTGACGTGGGTCACATTCCACAGTATATATGTATTGTATCTGAACACCATAATGGCTATGAACCCTGTCTGTAACTCACACTGTATAGCACTAGAGAAGCCTCATGATTCCCTGCAATGGCCATGCACATCAGCTAAATTTGCAGCATATCTATAGGGTGGACAGACAACACTGAATTGATATACCATTGCCCCACTGTATATTTGATAGGACACCATTATGTTAAACATGTATGCATGTCATTGCACATGTCAGCAGATCACATGTCATATACATGTGATTATCAAGGTCATATGCCACACATCAGGCAGGTGTACTGTTAACCTGTGCTGGTCCTCATGGTGTAATACAGGGATGTATGCTAACCTCTACTATGATTGTGTAATTTGCATGCCGTCTGCTATGACACATGCATGCTGTTGTGTGCAACCTAGGGATGTATGATAACTACCACTATTATTGTCTGTGCTGCATGCTGTCTGCCATATCACATGCATGTTGCATGCCTTCTGTCATATCACATGTGTGTGTGTGTGTGTGTCTATTGTATAAATTGAAATGTACAGTTCTTGCCTGCCCTCACAGGTGATGTAGGTGCATTGCCCTCCTGCGGTACATCAGATGTTAGTGTCCCGGGGGCGTGGCCAAGGATGAACACAGGATAGCAGCAGATTTCTTCAGCTCCACCAATTTCATTACATTGACAGGAATTAATTACTTAAAAAATTAATTTTTGAAGTAATTTTCTTTCTAAATATGTTTGTTTTATATAGTTCTTGAACTATATCTAAAAAAGAAAGGAAATCTTAATAATATTCCTGTCAGAAATTACTTTGGAAATTTTCCTGTCAGTTTATCAGTCTGAAATGAGTTCCAGTAAGACAAATTCTCAAGACTCCAGCATCAAGAAAGAACTTCAGTCTCTGATAATTATAGTCCAGCAACTTACCTCTAAGATGGATAAAATGGATACTAAAATAGACACTTTCATAGAAAAAACTACAAAACAAATAGACTTGTTACATATGGACCTGCAACAACAGAAGATCCAGATGACAGGCATAGAAGAAGCTGTGAATGACATGGAAAATAGAATACAAGAAGAGGAAATCAACATTGAGTTTCTGCTGAAACAAAATACACATTTACAAACAAAGCTGGATGACCTGGAAAATAGATCTAGGCGCAATAACATTAGGATTTTTGGACTGCCAGAAAATATTGAAGGTAACAATATTACTTCTTTTTTAACAACATGGCTCCCTAAAACTTTAGATTTACCAGAAGCATTCTCTTTTGGTATCGAAAGAGCACATAGATCTATAGCTAATACTAACTCTAACAAAAACTATCCTAGATCAGTTATAGTTAGATTTCTATCATCTTTTGATAAAGAGATGGTTCTTAAATGTGCTTGGGCTAAAGCTCCTGTTAAGATTAATGAAACAACTGTGCGTTTTGACAATGACTATTCTTCCATGGTATTAGCTAAAAGAAAAGTTTTTCTGCCACCCTCTCAAACTCAGGAACCCCTCACAGCCTTCCTGAAGACACTGGAGGGTATAAATGTATCTCCAAACACCATCATATTGGGTGACTTCAACTACCCGAATATAGACTGGGAACATTACTCAAGCCCTAACTTTCTAGCCCAACGGTTCCTGGAGTTCATAAATTCAAATGCCATGGAACAGCTAGTCACTGTTCCCACGAGAGGAGAAAATATACTAGATCTCATTGTCACAAACATGGGGACAAAATGCTCCACACCGGAAGTATATCCCTCATTGGTGAGATCTGATCATAAACTAATCTCACTGGAAATCCACATCCGCCCCACCCCAAACAAAAAGACCATAGTGAAGAACTTCTCTAAAGCAAACTTCACACTACTCAAGACTGGTGTGGTATCCTTCAAGGCCCCTGAGTCAGAGGAAACCACAACCCAAGCTGCGGAAGCCCTTACAAATGCCTTCTATGAACACCTCCAAGACTGCATGGATCAGGCAATCCCAAATAAAACCAAGACTCTTTCCACAAAGGGCAAACGTCCAGTCTGGTGGACCCCAGCCATTAACAAACTTTACAATAAGAGGAGAAAGCTATTACATGATAGAACAAAATCCATAAAAGGAAGTCACCCTGATCATTATTAGTAAAAAATACGAGCACTCATAAAATCAACTAAGGCCAATTTTGAGAGAAAAATTGCCATGGATTCAAAGGACAATCATAAGGCCTTTTTCAGCTATGTTAGGAACCTGGGTGGAAACTCACAGATATGCTCAGAATTAGTCCAAAATGATACAAAAATCACTGAACCCACAGACATTGCCAACATACTGGCAGACAGGTTCAGTGCAAACTTCACCCCTCTCCCCTAAAGGAGAGATAACTATCCCAGCCGAGTGTAGCCTCCCGGACATCTCAAATGCGCAGGTGAAAGCTGCTCTCTAAAGCTAAAAACACAGCATCAATGGGACCGGATGGTGTCCCCGGCTGTGTGCTACGAGCTAAATGAGGAATTAAACCCGCACATAAGGCAGCTGTTTAATCTCAGCCTTACCACAGGATACGTGCCCAAGGAGTGGCGTCACGGCAACTGTGGTCCCACTCCACAAAGGTGGCGCCTCTGGACCCTGGTAATTACCGCCCCATAAGCTTAACAAGTCTAGTCTGCAAAGCTATGGAGAGGATCATAATGGAGCTCATAAACAAAGATATAGGGGACTTGCAGACATTGGACCCGACCCAGTTTGGCTTTGTCAAGGGAAGATCATGCCTTTTGAACTTGGTGACTTCTTGAAATAGTCACCAAGGCCATTGATGAGGAAAGGCAGTCCATACAGCCTACCTTGACCTTGCAAAGGCTTTCGACACAATACCCCACTCGGGTATTGTAGAAAAACTTACCAGCTTAAATGTAAACCCATATGTCACAAGATGGGTTGCAAACTGGCTTAAGGACAGAACCCATAGGGTTAGAGTTGCTGGCGCTGTGTCAGACTCCAAGCCGGTCACAAGTGGTGTCCCACAGGGCTCGGTCCTTGGCCCCTATTGTTTGGCATCTACTTCTCAGAAGTACAGGCCAACATGGGAGGACTTTGGCTGACAAAGTTTGCAGATGACTGCAAACTGGGCCATAGTGGAAAGTGCATCGGACACTGATATCCTTCAGAAGGGACTCACGGAAACAGATAGCTGGTGCCAGAGCCATGGCCTGAAGTTAAACGCCAAAAATGTATAGTCATACCCTTCGGGAAAAACAAGGTAACCCCAAGCTACCATATAGGTGGCAATCCACTAAGCACAGAAGAGGTTATCAGGGACCTGGGGACCCAGGTTGACAGTGGCCTTTCTTTTGACACTCACATTGCTAAAGTGGTTAGAAAGACCTTCTACATTGCCCACCTGATCATGAAGGGATTCACATCCAGATCTAGTGAGGTCATTGTTCCCCTGTACTCTTCACTTATCAGACCAATGATCGAGTACAATGCCCCATTCGGGATGTATCTCACCCGACATCTGCAGCAATTGGAGAGACCCCAAAAGTTCCTCACCAAAAGGATAAAGGGACTCCAAAATCTGTCATATGCTGCCAGATTGAAGAAACTCCAGCTCTATTCAGTCGCATACCGTCTGCTCAGAGGTGACATGTGCCTGACATACAAGGCCATGTCCAACCCGGAATTAATGGACATGCTCCACCTCAAAAATCCAAATCCACCAAAACCACTAGAGCAAGTGACTTAAACCTTAGCACGGATATAAATAGGACGTGCTGGAGGGATAGATTTATCACTCAGAGACTCCCTATGCTGTGGAATAAAATCCCGGTCCATGTGAGGCAGAGCACCTCGCTGACTCTGTTCAAGAGAAATCTAGACCTGTGGATGGGAGATCGTAGGTTTACCCCGGGAATCATCTCTGGGTCACTGCTGGACAGAGGCACAACAAACTAATGGGCACAGTATTTTTTCATATAAGGGGTGGCGTAAGCCACAATAATTTGGGCTAGGCTTGTAAATGCCTTAGGGCAGATAGCCTAGTATAAACCTATGAACCTAT